>NC_052943.1:32163585-32283276 GCF_013358895.1 Oreochromis aureus
ACACACCCAAAAACAGCGCCGAGAGCACGCCCGAGAGGCGTGATTGCAGGTGTCGCTCAGGTGGGTCCATCCCCGCAACCCAACCCAACTTAAAACAAACATGCAATCCTTGCATTCACTTTTTGTTTTTGTTATTTCATTAACAGTGTTCTTGAATGAGAATAATGGTCTACAGCCAACTTTGTGTATTATTACAAACTTTGGTTGTAAGATCTCAGATAACTATTTAATAAAAGCTGCGTATATGAGAGCAAGAAAGAAAGAGAGCCCAGGTCCACCTTCTGTTAATGCCCCTACCTGGCCCCCTGGCAAAAGCTTTGCTAGAACCCCGCCCAACAGTTACCAGCTGTCAAAGGCCACACAAAAAGGAGTTTATGTATATTTGTCTGTCAGAAACGTTCATATCCTCTTCAACTCATCTTCATAAGTCACCCATGGTAAACCAGCCCATCACCAAAGTTCAGCTCTGATATTCAGTATGACATCTCCGATTTCATCTTCGTCTGTGCCAAACATCAGCTGACACGAAATTAAAATCAAAAGAATTTAACAACAGCCGGGATCAAGCTTAAACGCGTTGCCGTTGTTTAGCGCCATAAACAAACAAGAGAGAAAAGTCGATCATTGATCAGTTTACGACTGAAAGTTTCAACAGGCTAGGAGAATGACAGGAGGCTGTCATAAATGAACATCGGTAACACGGTAACTTAGCTACACACAGTTGGGAACTCCTGTGAAAGAAGCAAGTTAACGCTAGTACGAAAGTTATTGTGCGACAAAAAGTCAGCACAATGAAAAATAAACTACACCCCAAACTCGGTTTATATTCGACCCAAATAGAGTGCAGTCATAACTTCACCTGAAATTGAAGTCTTCACCTCACGCCTCCTGCTCGCTTCCTCGATCCACCATTGACCCGCTGCTAGCGCATCAATCTGTTGATCCATGTCTGTCCAGCACCCCGCTGCATCCTCTGTCCCAGCCTCTGTTGTGCCCACCACCAAACAACTCAGTTATTTTTTCCACATTCACCAGCATCATCGTGCCCATAAACCTAAAAATAAGTCCAACATTGGCACCCTGTCGAAATTTATCGATGACAAACGAAATTCTTAGCCAATTTCAATTATCAGCCAAGCCTGGTGGTTTTCATTTAGCGGGTCGCCAGTCGCCTAGTTGCTGTTGCGAAGCGCGGCCAGCCAGCTGGTTGCCATCGCCAAACACGCAAGAGCAACTGTTGTTAACAACCACACCTAAACCCGTTTATATTCAATCCCAACAGTGCAGGTCATAACTTCTACCTGAAATTCAGTTCACCCCACGCTCCTGCCTTTGCTTTCCCCGCGATCCAACGACGTCCTCCCGCTGTTAGCAAAACGACCGGATCAATCGGGCGGTAGCCTTCACCGCCTTTATGTCTCTGCTCGCGGTACGTCCTTTTCTGTCATCAATCGGTGGATAGCTGCCCTGTTGTAGCTCCACCACCAAACAACTCACAGTTATTTTTTCCACATCGCACCAGCATCGGCCCATATAAACCAGTGTGTCGTCCGCCACACAGACCCTTGCCGAGCCATCGGCGACAAACAAATTTTAGCCACCACTATCAGCCAAGCTCTGGTGAAAGCTTTTTCACTCTAAGGTTGTCGCTGCTAGTTAGTTGTTAGCTATGCCATTAGTTAGCTTTGGCTATCAGCAACGACTTAAGAGAATTGTCGCTACTATGGGATGTCTTGATAAAACGAAAGCAGATATTTGAAGTTTACACACCACATTCTCTCGCTTCGAAATATCTTAAAAGGTATTTTAGACCCTAGAAACATCTAATAAAAGACATATAAACCAAGTGGTGTCCCGCCATTGTTTGACCTCAGAGGCATGCTGGCGAATTGTGGATAAGTGAAGTTTTTCACCAAGCATGGCACCCTTTAGGCCGTACTACCCTGGTATACCTCACCAGAGAGCCAACACAATCAATAAAATGAAGTCTGTTTCTATGGTGCCAAAAGCAGAATCTTTCAGGAGCCCAGAAATTGGCCCAAATTTGCACCAAAAATTCAAACAAAAAACTATAAAGTTATAAACAATTAAAACAATTATACAGTTCAAAGTTCAGCCGCACAAAAATGATGCAAGATGCACCCTATTGTCAAACTGTTTACAGAGGAGCTGGAAAATTTTCACTAAAATATTAATATTTAAAAACTATAATAGTCATAAACTAAAAAGTCATAGCATCAATCATTCCAGATCCAGCTCTATCAAAATGAGGTAACATATATGAAGCTTTTCAAACTGCAGGATGGACACGCACGAAATTTAGGCGTGAAATATGAGAATAATAATAATAATAATAAGAACAATAACCGACTTGTTATGTAACAGGTGCCTCTTGGCATAGGGCAACATAATAAATCCCACGGTTGGAATATGTGTGCCCTTGGCACAGGGCACATACCGACTATTATATTGCTGTGTGTGCCTTGTCACATGGTCAATAATAATAACAACCGAGGAATAATAATATGTGTGCCTCTGTCATAGGCAACACATAATGGGTCAATAAACCGACCTTAATAGTAACATGTGTGCCTCTTGTCATAGGCAACATAATACTAAGAATAACTAGAGGGAAAATTTCAGAAGAAATTTTATGTGTGCCTCATGCCGGGTAATCAGTGAAGTCGTCATTCATGCGGCCAGCCACAGAGAGCAAACCTCAGCAGAAAGTTGCTCATTCTCCATGGCGAACTATGGTAAACAAACGCCGCCACAGATGACAGCTACAGTTTTGCAAGATGAAGTGACTGCACAGCCGACAGACGCCAGCACACAGGCTCATGAGTAGAAGTCCCATTGTACCAATGGGCAGAACCGACAATGTTTGCATGAACACGCTAGCACACGCAGTGGACCACTTTTCATTAACATGGTTGGTGTGGCCCAAACGGTCAAGTTGCCGTAGTTTTTTCAACTCACAGCCCCATTAATAACCAAAAACTAAAAAAAGGTAAACCTGTTTCTCCATCACCAGTTCAGCTCTGATGATTCAGTAAGGTCATCTCCTGGTTTCGACCAGCCGCTTCTACAGCTGTGGCTCCAGCAAACATCAGCTGATACTAGAAATTAAAATCAAATGAATTCTAACAACAGCTGATCAAGCTTAAACGTGCTGCTGTTGTTTAGCGCGATAAACAAACAAGAGAGAAAAGCCGATCATTGATCAGTTTCATGACTGAAGTTTGAACAGGCGAGAGAATGACAGGGAGGCTGTCATAAAGTTCAACATCAGTAACTTAGCGCGCACACAGCTGTATAGAAACTCCATCGTGCTAGCTACCACGCAGTACGAGTTATTATAACTGATTGTAAAAAGTCAGCACAACGAAAATAAACTACACCTAAACTCGGTTTATATCTGACCCAAATAGAGTGCAGGTCATAACTTCTTACCTGAAATTCAGTTCACCTCACGCTCCGACCGGCAGCCGCCTGCTTCTCCTGCCTTCGGTTTCCCTGATCCACGATCTACCACCGGTCGATCGGCGGTCGCCTCGCCGCCTCGTTCCCGCATGTTCTTTCTGACACACACGGTGGATAGCTGCCCTCGGTTGTAGCTCCGGCGTCAGCGACTACCAAACAACTCAGTTATTTTTCCACATCGACCAGCATCTGGACAATCCACCGCCTTTCACTGTTTGTACCGTTACTAAAAAAAAAAACCCTCATCGGCTCATAAAAACGAAAAATAAGTCCAGCTATGACCCTGAGTCAAAAGACAGCCAGCTCGGGTTAGCTAGCTACCTGTCTAGCTCTTTGCAGGCACCGAAAACATCAGAGCTAATATGGGATGTCTTGGTAACACGAGCAGATATTTGAAGTTTACATCTGGCCAATCCACCACCTTTCACTGTTTATACCGTTACTAAAATGAATAAATAAATAAATCATCGGTCCATATAAACGAAAAATAAGTCCAGCTAAAACACATACTGTCGGCGAGCGACCGGTGCTGACACGAGTTTCACCCGCCTCAATATAAGCCAAGCCTGGGTGCTTTTTTCACGAAGGGTCGCTAGCGGTGCTAGCTAACTATGCTAGCGGCGCTAGCTAGCTAGCCGACTATCAGCAACACATAAGAGAACTGCTGCTAAATAAACTACACCTAAACTCGGTTTATATCTGACCCAAATAGAGTGCAGGTCATAACTTCTTACCTGAAATTCAGTTCACCTCACGCTCCTGCCTTCGCTTTCCCTGATCCACGATTGACCTCCGCGTTAGCAAACACCGGTCGATCGGCGGTCGCGGCATGTCCTTTCTGTCATACACCGTGGATAGCTGCCCACTGTTGTAGCTCCGCGTTATAGCACCACCAAACAACTCAGTTATTTTTTCCACATCCAGCTGTAACTCCGATTCTGTGCGAGCATTTGCGAGAGACCGGGAGGTGAAACGACAGAGAGAGTCCCTCGCTATCCATTTGCAGCCAAGTGCGGCAGCTAGCTAGGTAGCCGGCTAGCTGTCAGGCAGGACCAACGTCGTCAGAGCACTGTCGCTAAATATGGGATGTCTTGATAAAACAAGCAGATATTTGAAGTTTACACACCTACATTCTCGCCTGAAAATATCTTAAAAGTTTATTTTGTGACCTAGAAACACGAATAAAAGACATATAAAACGAAGTGGTGGCGCCATTGTTCACTCTGTAGAGGCGTGCTATGAATTGTGGGATATGGAGTTTTCAACACAAGGATAAATCTTTTCGGCTGTACTACTCCCGGTATACCACTAGAGAGAGCCAAGACACCACAAATGAAGTCTGTTTATTTGGCGCCAAAAGATGAATTGGCCTAAATTTGTACTAAAATATTAATATTTAAAAACTATAAAAGTCATAAACACCAAAAGTCACAACATAATAGTCCAGCTCCAGCCGCACAAAATGATCTAACATATGTAATCCTAATGTCAAAACTGTTTGGCAGAGGGCGCGGGAAAATTTTCACTAAAATATTAATATTTAAAAACTATAAAATTCATAAACACCAAAAGTCATAGCACACCATTCCAGATCCGCCGCACAAAATGAGGTAACATATATGAAGCTTGTCTCAAAACTGCGGGCGTGATACGTGCCGAAATTTAGGCGGAAGATGGAGAATAATAATAACTAGAAAGGGAAAATTTCAGAAGAAATTTTATGTGTGCCTATGCCGCTGGTAATCAGTGTAGTTTGCCATTCATACAGCTACAGAGAGCAAAACTCAGCAGAGCAGCCATTCTCCACCATGAACTATGGTAAAACAAACACCGCTCGCGCCTCACAGATGACAGCTTACAGTTTTGGGTAAAGATGAAGTGACTTCGTACAGCGCCGATTTGCAGGCGCTGTGCACACAGGTTCATGAGCAGAAGTCCCATTGTACCACGGCAGATCCGACAATGTTTGCATGAACACGCTTTGAAGCATTACGTTATGGACCACTTTTCACACATGGTTGGTGTACCCAAACAGCCAGCTGTAGCTTTTCAACTCACAGCCCGACACACACCCAAAAACAGCCGAGAGAGCACAGACTACGCCCGAGAGGCATGATTGCAGGTGCCGCTCAGGTGGGTCCACCTCCCTGCAGCGGCACTGCAGACCACGCCCGCCACACACATGAAACACGTAAAATAAATATTTATGCACTTTTGCATTCACTTTTTGTTTTTGTTATTTTTACACAGTGTTCTGAATGATGAACAATGGTCTACAGCCAATCTTGTGTATTATTATACAAACTTTGGTTGTAAGATTCAGATAACTATTTAATAAAAGCTAAATATTTTATATGAGAGTAAGAAAGAAAAGTATATCTTTGTGTCCACCTTTCTCTGTTAATGCCCTACCTGGCCCCCCTGGCAAAAGCTTTGGTAGATCCGCCCCTGCACAGTTACCAGCTCAGGGTTCGTACGGGTGCTTGAAATCCTTGAAAATGCTTGAATTTTAATGTTGTCTTTTCAAGGTTGGGAAAGTGCTTGAATTTCAGATGTGGTGCTTGAAAGTGCTTGAAAATGTAACTGTATTTCATTCACCATAAATAACTATCTGATTAAATAGTTTTCTTATCAGATAGAGAAATAAAAATGAGTCGCAAAATGTAAAAGCAAAATTTCCCGCCTGGGCTTCCTTGCGTCTGTTTCAACGTGTGACCCGCCCTCCCTCGCCAGTCGGGGATGAGTGTGCTAACATACCTGTAGGTTGCTGTTTAAATGAGTGTATGATGGAAAACGACAGTGGCGGAGTTTGCGCTCTCCAGTCGCATGATAGGTGAGTGCTAGTAAATAATTTTCCAGTACGTGTACGTTACGCATGCAATTTTTAAAATTATGGTTATTATTTTGCTAGCTATCAAACTCGCTGGAGAAATGATTGAAATGCACTGAGTGTGATGCAGTATGGCAGCGCTATTATGGAATATGCTGTGAACTTAGCTAACATTACTTAGCAGTGATATGAGTTAATTTACTCAAGTGAAAGCTTTAAACATTAGCCCGATACATAACTAGCTAACTTAAGGCTTTCTGATTAACCCTCTGGGGTCGACCCAGAGTCTCCATTTCAACTTGGGTCGAACGTGCGGACTTCAAGATATATACCAGTGTTTAAACTGTGTTGATAGGCCAAGTAAAACCGGTGTTTTTTGTTTTTAATAAAACAGTGGCGTTTACTCCGGGAAGAAACGGTAAAAACGGCGTTTTTTATGGAGAGCGCTAGCAAACACGCTTTGCTTGTGAGTGAAAAAAGAAAAAGAAAAAACACTCCTTCCCTATTGGTGGAAAAATGTACCATGTTGACCAATCAAAAAATGATATGGCAACATGTGCAATTTGGTCGTTAGGGAAGAGGGGGAAGTTTTAGGAGTGACCGGCGAAAGAGAGAGAGAGCGAGTGAGCAAAAGACAGAGAGTTTTGATACGTGAGAGATTTGTGACGTTTGCCGTGTTTGGAGTCTCAAGTTAGTGTGTTGTCTTGTGTAGTTAGTGTGTAGTTTTTGTTTTGTGTGTCAGTTCTACTAGTGAATGTCACAGTTGCTGCAAAAAAGCCACCAAAGGCAGATTGCAGTGTAAACGCTGAGTGACACACCTGCCGTCAAACCTGCAGGTTGATCCCTGTGCTGTTCTCCTCTGTGTTATAGTGGACACAAACTATTTTTGGAGTTGCATAAATAATTTGTGTGCCTTCTTATTTGACGCAGAGCACCTGATTGTTCTGTAAATAGTTTTAAATGGTTATATAAAAAAACGTCTGAGCCTTGGCTGCATTTGTTTTAAGGTAAATAGTACCATATAACTTTGTTGTTTGCAAAACTTGTGCATATTTTTAAAAAAAATGTACAATTTGCATTTCAAGTTATGAAAATGATTCCTTAAACATGCTTGTGGTTTTACAGTCAAAATATCACTTTTACTCGTATTTTAAATTATGTCTGAATTTAGATAAATTGTGCTGAAATAAAGGTGAAAGGTAAAGGTGAAATATAGAGGCCAAATCAAAAGTAGTCAAAAACGACCAATTATACCCTGGACACCAGAGGGTTAAAGGCTAAAAGCAAAGTTGTCACCAAGTACTGTTTATATTTGTGTGTATTGCTGCAGCATTTTTAAGTATTAACTTGGTGCCTTTGGGTGAAACAATGGTAATATGAGGGACCGATCCATATGGTCACAAAGAATAGCCACTTGTTTCTGTGCTACCAAGTTCCCCGGCTTTCATTCAAAATGTGTTTATCGTCAGCACCTACACATTAAACTCCTTAAACATTATAAATGTCTTCAAGCTCACACTGAGGCCTGTGGGGCACTATCAGCCACTCAGACAGTACACACATTTATATGTATTTGTATATGAATATTTCATACTTTAAGGCTGCCTGTTTATTTAAGGGAGATGAACAAAATACATTGGAATTGTACATAATAATATCACGGATGATAAATTAGATTTTAAGTAGATGCTTGTGCATTCTTAAAGTCTTATATGTTGAATTGAACTATGTGATCTGTTCAAAGCCTCTCAGTCAGTGCTGTTCTCCATGCCTGTCTGACATGTTATTAGCACAAACACTTTAAAGGTGATCATTTAGGACTTCAGCAATAATACAGACAGCAATGTAGTTAGCAATAAAACAGTTTTATTGGGAATTAACTTAAAAAACAAACATCTATTTTTTGTCACACAGGAAAGAAGCATCAATATCTGATGAGAAGACTTATTTCTGTTTTGTTTTTTTGTTGTTGTTTTTTTCAAGAGGAGAAGAATATCTAACAAGTTGATTTGTTCACATTTTCACATCTTAATTTTTAAGTGAAATGTGCATTTTGAGTTTATACACTATGTGTATATAAGGCGGACGTTTCCTTTGCAGTATTTTTATGTGGGGTATTTTTCTATGTCTTAACAAAAGGGGAGCAAAGGTGTCTTTTCACATGGTCTTACTGAGGTGATGCGAATTGAAACATGCATTCTTTTCTTTTTCTTTTTTTTTTTTTTTGGGCGGGGCGGGGGGTGCTGGAAAAGCTTGAAAAGGGACCTTGAAAGTGCTTAAAAAGTGCTTGAATTTGACCCTGAAAAAGGCGTACGAACCCTGCCAGCTGTCAGCTACACAAAAAAAGGAGCTTGGTGTATATTTGTCTCTCAGAAACAGTTCATAACTTCCCTTCAACTCATTCATGTCACCTAAGGGTAAACCTGTTTCTCCATCACCTGTTCAGCTCTGATGATTCAGTAAGGACATCTGGTTTGGAACAGCCGTTTTACAGCTGTGGCTGCAGCAAACATCAGCTGATACTAGAAATTAAAAGCAAATGAATTCTAACAACAGCTGATCAAGCTTAAACATGCTGCTGTTGTTTAGCGCGATAAACAAACAAGAGAAAAAGCCGATCATTGATCAGTTTCATGACTGAAGTTTCAACAGGCGAGAGAATGACAGGGGAGGCTGTCATAAAGTTCAACATCGGTAACATCGGTAACTTAGCGCGCACACAGCTGTATAGAAACTCCCTCGTGCTAGCTAGCTAGCACGCAGTACAAGTTATTGTAAGTGATTGAAAAGTCAGCACAACGAAAATAAACTACACCTAAACTCGGTTTATATCTGACCCAAATAGAGTGCAGGTCATAACTTCTTACCTGAAATTCAGTTCACCTCACGCTCCTGCCTTCGCTTTCCCTGATCCACGATTGACCTCGCGTTAGCAAACACGGTCGATCGGCGGTAGCCTCACCGCCTTTATGTCTCGTTCGCGGCATGTCCTTTCTGTCACACACCGGTGGATAGCTGCCCTCTGTTGTAGCTCCACCACCAAACAACTCAGTTATTTTTTCCACATCGACATCAGCTGATACTAGAAATTAGAAGCAAATGAATTCTAACAACAGCTGATCAAGCTTAAACGTGCAGCTGTTGTTTAGGCGATAAACAAACAAGAGCGAAAAGCCGATCATTGATCAGTTTCATGATTGAAGTTGCAACAGGCAGAGAATGACAGGGGAGGCTTCAGTAACGACAGAATAAATCGTAATATTTTCTCTGAATGTGGCACGATTCCGTTTGTACGGCAACTCTGAACGAACCCTTATGAATAAAATAAAGTCCAACGTCAGTAACTTAGCGCACACAGCTGTATACAAACTCCCGTCGTGCTAGCTAGCACGCAGTACGATTGTAAAGTCAGCACAACGAAAATAAACTACACCTAAACTCGGTTTATATCTGACCCAAATAGAGTGCAGTTCATAACTTCTTACCTGAAATTCAGTTCACCTCACGCTCCTGCCTTCGCTTTCCCTGATCCACGATTGACCTCCGCGTTAGCAAACACCGGTCGATCGGCGGTCATGCATGTCCTTTCTGTCATACACGGTGGATAGCTGCCCACTGTTGTAGCTCCGCGTTATAGCACCACCAAACAACTCAGTTATTTTTTCCACATCCAGCTGTAACTCCGATTCTGTGCGAGCATTTGCGAGAGACCGTGGAGGTGAAACGACAGAGAGAGTCCCTCGCTATCCATTTGCAGCCAAGGCGCGGCAGCTAGCTAGGTAGCCGGCTAGCTGTCAGGCAGGACCGACGTCGTCAGAGCACTGTCGCTAAATATGGGATGTCTTGATAAAACAAGCAGATATTTGAAGTTTACACACCTACATTCTCGCCTGAAAATATCTTAAAAGTTTATTTTGTGACCTAGAAACACGAATAAAAGACATATAAAACGAAGTGGTGGCCGCCATTGTTCACTCTGTAGAGGCGTGCTATGAATTGTGGGATATGGAGTTTTCAACACAAGGATAAATCTTTTCGGCTGTACTACTCCCGGTATACCACTAGAGAGAGCCAAGACACCACAAATGAAGTCTGTTTATTTGGCGCCAAAAGATGAATTGGCCTAAATTTGTACTAAAATATTAATATTTAAAAACTATAAAAGTCATAAACACCAAAAGTCACAACATAATAGTCCAGCTCCAGCCGCACAAAATGATCTAACATATGTAATCCTAATGTCAAAACTGTTTGGCGGAGGAGCGGGAAAATTTTCACTAAAATATTAATATTTAAAAACTATAAAATTCATAAACACCAAAAGTCATAGCACACCATTCCAGATCCGGCCGCACAAAATGAGGTAACATATATGAAGCTTGTCTCAAAACTGCGGGCGTGATACGTGCAAAATTTAGGCGGAAGATGGAGAATAATAATAATAATAAGAATAATAAATCCGACGAATAGTAATATGTGTGCCTCTTGGCATAGGCACACATAACTAGAAAAATTTGCATTTCCTGCGAAAATGCAGTGTGGATGCTGGAACGCTGAAGCTGTCAGCTGAAACTAGCTGAAAAAACTGAAAAGTTGCAGAAATTGTAAAAACTTTGCAGAAGCAAAGGAACGTTGCTAAAATGTAGTAACTTAGCAGAACTGCAATATCTTAGAGGAAACATAATACTTGGCAGAAATACAATAGCATAGCAGAACTTAGCAGAAATATTGTAACTTACCAGAAACACGATAACTTCCCAAAAATACAAGAATTTCGGAGAAATAGTATAAGATAACAGAAAGAATATATTTAGCCAAACATTCTTAAACATTACAGAAATACTACTCTATAGCAGAAATGATATATTTAGAAAGAAAAATATAATATAGTAGAAATACTATGATTTGGCAGAAATCCTACAATATAGCTCAATAACAATGATTTAGAACAGATACTATGATTGAGCAGAATAGTAATAACTTAAGTGAAAATATTGGAAAGGTAAAATGACAAGCTGAATAAAAGGAACATGGTTAAGTTTGCTCAAAGCTAATTTTTGTTCACCTGTGAAAAATAAAATAAAAATACATTTAGAAATACAAATAAGAACAGCCAACAGATACACACAAAATTAAATATGGATACACAAATCAACAAATACACACAAAATCAAATATGGATACAAAATGTAGAGAGAGACACACACACAGGGTCTATGCCAGTCAACCAGTCTGAATATATTATATTTTTATCCAACAATGAGATGCTGCCCTAAAAAGGGTCTTTGTGTGTGTGTCTTTCTTTCTCTCTCTCTCTCTCTCTCTCTCTCTCTCTCTCTCACACACACACACACACACACACACACACACACACACGCTCAAACACTCACACACACACTCAGGCTCACACACACACGCGCGCACACACACACACACATAGCATCAGCAAGTGAACAGGGGCTGTTAACAGCATGTTTCTAGGTCAGTCAAACAGCTGTGAGATTCTCAATTTGAATCCACCAATCAGAGGGGCTGTGTGCTTTTTCCTGCCAAAACTGATGCACCAAGTGCAGGCGTTTACAGCACAGAGAGAGACAGGATTTTTGCAGTCTATTTCTCAAAGTGAGGACTCCCCTCAAACAAACAGCCATAAATTCCTAACCGTAGGGGCTACAACGGTCATTCTTAGACCGTTGTATTCAGAAGACATGGGAGAATCTTGAAATGTTGACCATTTAAAATAAAAATATGAAATATCATAGATATATGACATAGATGATTGGTTGTCTTAGAAGCCATGATTGCCCCAATATGCAAATTTGAATGTGCAAGGCCTAAGATATGATTGGTTGTCTTAGAAGCCATATAAAAAGCAGTAAAACTGTACTATGATTTGGTAGAAAAACTATAATTAATCAAAAATACTATATTTGGCAGAAATACTATTTTGTAGCAGAAACACTGTATTTAGCACAAATCTGATGAAATAGAAGAAATAGTATGATTTAGCAAAAATGCTGTATTTAGCACAAATACTGGAAAGCAGCAGAAATGCTATGACTTATCACAATAGTAATAACCTAAATAGAAAAATTGGAAAAGCAAAATGGACAGCTGAAAAAATCCTGAACATGCTAAGGGTCCCTCAAATGTAATTGTTAAATGAAAAAAAAACCAGCAAAAAAAAGTATGACAGTCACACAACCACAAATATGTATACATATGTTAACACACATGCACAGACAGACACACACAGGATCAAATTCAGTCAACCAGTCTAAATATATTGAATTTAAATCACACACACACACACACACACACACAAGATCCAATTCAGTCAACCAGTCTAAATATATTGAATTTGAATCTTACAATGAGATCATCCCATAAAAGGCTTTTCTCTCTCTCTCTCTCTCTGTCACGCACACACACACACACACACACACACACACACACACATACACACACACAAGATCCAATTCAGTCAACCAGTCTAAATATATTGAATTTAAATCTTACAATGAGATCATCCCATAAAAAGTCTCTCTCTCTCTCTCTCTCTCTCTCTCTCTCTGTCTCTCACACACACACACACACACACACACACAAGATCCAATTCAGTCAACCAGTCTAAATATATTGAATTTGAATCTTACAATGAGATCATCCCATAAAAGGCTTTCTCTCTCTCTCTCTCTCTCTCTCTCTCTCTGTCACACACACACACACACACACACACACACAAGATCCAATTCAGTCAACCAGTCTAAATATATTGATTTTGAATCTTACAATGAGATCATCCCATAAAAAGCTCTCTCTCTCTCTCTCTCTCTCTCTCTCTGTCACACACACACACACACACACACACACACACACACACACACACACACACACAAGATCCAATTCAGTCAACCACTCTAAATATATTGAATTTAAATCTTACAATGAGATCATCCCATAAAAAGCCTTTCTCTGTCTCTCTCTCTCTCTCTGTCACACACACACACACACACACACACACACACAGACACAAGATCCAATTCAGTCAACCAGTCTAAATATATTGAATTTGAATCTTACAATGACATCATCCCATAAAAAGGCTCTCTCTCTCTCTCTCTCTCTCTCTCACACACACACACACACACACACACACACACACACACACAGACACACACACACAGACACACACACACACACACAGGCAGAGAGAAGTAAGTTTCTAGCTCAGTCAAGCAGCCTGGGAGCTGCTGAATTTGAATCCACCAATCAGAGAGCCTGTGCACTTTTTCCCGCCAAAACAGGTGCACGCAGCACAGAGAGACACAGGATTTTTGCAGTCTATTTCTCATAATGACGACTCCCCTCAAACAAATGACCATAATTTCCTAACCGTAGGGGCTAGAACGGTCATTCTTACACCGCTTTTTTTTTCAGAAGAGATGGGGAATCTTAAAGTGTTGACAATTTATCATTAAAATATGAATTATTAAAGATATTTGACTTCTAATGCACCATAACTGAGTAGAGGCAAAGCGAAAACTGCCTTGACTTGCCCTCAAACAACGCTTTCTAACTCTAAATCTATTTGGAGTATCAATATTATTCTTTCACCGTAAGAGACAGCAGGCTTTGGTGAACAATCATGGAAATTTTCAGGTCTCTGTGGAAATCCATTAAAAGATATGACGAGAGAAAAAAGTGGTTCATTTCAGAGTTTGAAATCTGAAGAAATCTGAGCGAAGGACGAATTTCCTACCCTCAAACAAGTCTAACTCATTTCAGAACGGTAATAGGTGAGAAAATAATTCTTGAATTGTGAGCGTCAGGAGTGTCTGAAGATATACTGGGACAAGCCTTATGTCTTAACTTTGCTTCGTTAAGGAGATATGACGATTCGAATATGCCTCTCATTACAGAAATCAAGCGGTGATTTTGAACAAGCTCTCCATTGACTTTCTATGGAGAGTTTTGCGACTTTGTGTTGGTCTGAGGAGATTTGCCAAAATTCTATAAATCTCACAACAATGATGGTGACATTTTCTGAAAGCTAGCAAAAATACCTACGTTTTGATGTATAATTTGTGGAAGCTGAGTGAAAATTGAGCAAGTAGCAAGAAGTTGTTCGGACATGAAGAGAAGACTGCGAAACCTACAGTGGCACACTGGAAGCCAAGTGCATAGCAACCATAACAACGCATGTATTTTCTGAAAAATCACAATTTTGCAACTCAAAGCTTAAAGAGGGATAAGATGAAAACGGTAACAGATATGAAAAAGCTGAATCATTAATGAATAGCCCAATAATTTGTGAACATTTTAAAGTTTGAGTGGTTGTTCTACGTGAAAGTAGGAAAAAGTAGTTAAGTTTCAAAAACAAGCAAGTTTTAGCAGAATTATGGAAGTTTCCCATTCATTTCAATGGGACAAATTAAAGGAAAAAAGCGTAATATTTTAAAAAGTATAATAGCAAAAAATACCAAAAGTCATAGCGCACATTAGCAGAAATAGCAGAATAGTTTAAAATTTGAACGGCGAAAATCGGCTGAAAATTGTGGAAGTAGAAAAGTGCCAAAAAAAGTGCAAAAAGTGGCAACTAGAATAATAATAACTAGAAAAATTTGCATTTCCTGCGAAAATGCAGTGTGGATGCTTAAAGCTGAAGCTATCTGCTGAAAATAGCTGAAAAAGCTGAAAAGTTGCAGAAATTGTAAAAACTTTGCAGAAGCAAAGGAACTTTGCTAAAATGTATTAACTTAGCAGAACTGTAATATCTTAGAGGAAACATAATACTTGGCAGAAATACAATAGCATAGCAGAACTTAGCAGAAATATTGTAACTTACCAGAAACATGATAACTTCTCAAAAATACAAGAATTTAGGAGAAATAGTATAAGATAACAGAAAGAATATATTTAGCTAAACATTCTTAAACATTACAGAAATACTATGATTTAGAAAAACAGTACAACATAGCAGAAATGCTGTGATTTACCAGAGACACTGTAATATACTATGAATATTGTAATTTTATATAAATACTATGTTTTAGCAAAAATACTCCATTTTAGCACAAATATTATAATATAGCAGAAACACTATTCTATAGCAGAAATGCTATATTTAGAAAGAAAAATATAATATAGTAGAAATACTATGATTTAGCTGAAATCCTACAATATAGCTTAATAACAATGATTTAGAACAGATACTATGATTGAGCAGAATAGTAATAACTTAAGTGAAAATACTGGAAAGGTAAAATGATAAGCTGAATAAAAGGAACATGGTTAAGTTCGCTCAAAACTAATTTTGTTCACCTGTGAAAAAAAATAAAATAAAAATACATTTAGAAAAAAAAAAAAAAAAGAACAGCCAACAGATACACAAAATCAAATATGGATACACAAATCACCAAATACACAAAAATCAAATATGGATACACAAATGTACAGTGAGAGACACACACAAACAGGGTTTATGCCAGTCAACCAGTCTGAATATATTATATTTTTATCCACCAATGAGATGCTGCCCTAAAAAGGTCTTTGTGTGTGTCTTTCTTTCTCTCTCTCTCTCTCTCTCTGTGTCTCTCTCTCTCTCTCTCACACACACACACACACACACACACACACACACACACACACACACAGCAGCAGCAGCAGCAGCAGCAAGTGAACAGGGGCTGTTAACAGCATGTTTCTAGGTCAGTCAAACAGCTGTGAGCTTCTCAATTTGAATCCACCAATCAGAGAGGTTGTGTGCTTTTTTCCGCCAAAACTGGTGCACCAAGTGCAGGCTTTTACACATGCAGCACAGAGAGAGACAGGATTTTTGCAGTCTATTTCTCATAGTGAGGACTCCCCTCAAACAAACAGCCATAAATTCCTAACCGTAGGGGCTAAAACAGTCATTCTTAGACCATTTAATTCAGAAGACATAGGGGAATCTTGAAATGCTGACCGTTTAAAATAAAAATATGAAATATTAGAGATATATGACATAGATGATTGGTGGGCTTAGAAGCCACGAAGGTCCCAATATGCAAATTTAAATGTGCCAGGACTCAGATATGATTGGCTGGCTGGGAAGCCATGAAGGCAACAATATGCAAATTTGAATGTGCCAGGACTCAGATATGATTGGCTGGCTGGGAAGCCATGAAGGTAACAATATGCAAATTTGAATGTGCCAGGACTCAGATATGATTGGCTGGCTGGGAAGCCATGAATGCCCCAATATGCAAATTTGAATGTGCCAGGACTCAGATATGATTGGCTGGCTGGGAAGCCGTGCATGACTTGATATGTCAATTTGAAAATTACAGTCCTTACAGAGGACTGACTCCCTGGGGACCTGGCAGAAATATATAGAAATACAATGATTACCCAGAAATACTGCATTTAGTAGAAATACTATGTTTTAGCACAAATACTATAAAATGGCAGAAATACTATAATTAAGCATAAATATTATATTAAGTACAAATCCTATAAAATAGCAGAAATAGTATGATTTAGCAGAAATGCTGTATTTAGCACAAATACTGAAAAGCAGCACACATGCTATGACTTAGCACAATAGTAATAACTTAAATAGAAAAATTGGAAAAGCAAAATGGACAGCTGCAAAAAGTCCCACAAGCACAGAGAGACACACACAGGATCAAATTCAGTCAACCAGTCTAAATATATTGAATTTAAATCATACAATAAGATGCTCCCATAAAAACTCTCTCTCGCCCTCTCTCTCTCTCTCTCTCTGTTCACACACACACACACACACACACACACACACACACACACACACACACACAGGAGAGAAAATCAAGTTTCTAGGTCAGTCAAGCAGCCTGGGAGCTGCTAAATTTGAATCCACCAATCAGAGAGGCTGTGTACTTTTTCCCGCCAAAACTGGTGCACTAAGTGCAGGCTTTTACACACGCAGCACAGAGAGAGACAGGATTTTTGCAGTCTATTTCTCATAGTGAGAATTCCCCTCAAACAAACAGCCATAAATTTCTAACCGAGGGGCTAAAACAGTCATTCTTAGACCATTTTATTCAGAAGACATGGGGAATCTTGAAATGCTGACCATTTAAAATAAAAATATGAAATATTAGAGATATATGACATAGATGATTGGTGGGCTTAGAAGCCATGAAGGTCCCAATATGCAAATTTAAATGTGCTAGGACTCAGATATGATTGGCTGGCTGGGAAGCCATGAAGGTCCCAATATGCAAATTTGAATGTGCCAGGACTCAGATATGATTGGCTGGCTGGGAAGCCGTGCATGACTTGATATGTCAATTTGAAAATTACAGTCCTCACAGAGGATTGGCTTCCTGAGGAGCTGGCAGGAATACATAGAAATACTATGATTACCCAGAA
Organism: Oreochromis aureus; assembly: GCF_013358895.1. Taxonomy (NCBI): domain Eukaryota; kingdom Metazoa; phylum Chordata; class Actinopteri; order Cichliformes; family Cichlidae; genus Oreochromis; species Oreochromis aureus. Next base: position 32,181,296 of record NC_052943.1, read on the forward strand.
ATACTGCGTTTAGTAGAAATACTATGTTTTAGCACAAATACTATAAAATGGCAGAAATACTATAATTAAGCATAAATATTATATTAAGTACAAATCCTATAAAATAGCAGAAATAGTATGATTTAGCACAAATGCTGTATTTAGCACAAATCTTATAAAATAGCAGAAATAGTATGATTTAGCAGAAATGCTGTATTTAGCACAAATACTGAAAAGCAGCACAAATGCTATGACTTAGCACAATAGTAATAACTTAAATAGAAAAATTGGAAAAGCAAAATGGACAGCTGCAAAAGTCCCACAAGCACAGAGAGATACACACAGGATCAAATTCAGTCAACCAGTCTAAATATATTGAATTTAAATCATATAATAAGATGCTCCCATAAAACTCTCTCTCGCCCTCTCTCTCTCTCTCTCTCTCTGTCTCACACACACACACACACACACACACACACACACACACACACACACACACACAGGAGAGAAAATCAAGTTTCTAGGTCAGTCAAGCAGCCTGGGAGCTGCTAAATTTGAATCCACCAATCAGAGAGGCTGTGTACTTTTTCCCGCCAAAACAGGTGCAGCCGTTTTACACACACAGAGCACAGAGACAGGATTTCTGCAGTGAATTTCTCATAGTGAGGATTCCCTCAAACAAATGGCCATAATTTCCTAACCGTAGGGGCTAGAACAGTCATTCTTACACCGTTTTGTTCAGAAGAGATGGGGAATCTTAAAGTGTTGACAATTTATCATTAAAATATGAATTATTGAAGATATTTGACTTCTAATGCACCATAACTGAGTAGAGGCAAACAACGCTTTCTAACTCTAAATCTATTTGGAGTATCGATATCATCTTTTCACCGTAAGAGACAGCAGGCTTTGGTGAACAGTCATGGAAATTTTCAGGTCTCTGTGGAAATCTATCAAAAAATATGACGAGAGAAAAAAGTGGATCATTTCCAGAGTTTGAAATCTGAAGAAATCTGAGCGAAGGACGAATTTCCTACCCTCAAACAAGTCTAACTCATTTCAGAACGGTAATAGGTGAGAAAGAAATTCTTGAATTGTGAGCGTCAGGAGTGTCTGAAGATATACTGGGACAAGCCTCATGTTTTAACTTCGCTTCGTGAAGGAGATATGACGATTCGAATATGCCTCTCATTACAGAAATCAAGCTGTGATTTTGAACAAGCTCTCCATTGACTTTCTATGGAGAGTTTTGAGACTTTGTGTTGGTCTGAGGAGATTTGCCAAAATTCTATAAGTCTCACAACAATGATGGTGACATTTTCGGAAAGCCAGCAAAAATACCTACGTTTTGATGTATAATTTGTGGAAGTTGAGTGAAAATTGAGCAAGTAGCAAGAAGTTGTTCGGACATGAAGAGAAGACTGCGAAACCTACAGTGGCACACTGGAAGCCAAGTGCATAGCAACCATAACAACGCATGTATTTTCTGAAAATCACAATTTTGCAACTCAAAACTTTAAGAGGCATAAAAATAAAACGGTAAAAGATTTGAAAAATCTGATTTATTCCTGAATAGCCCAATAATTTGAGAACATTTTAAAGTTTGAATGGTTGTTCTACGTGAAAGTAGGAAAAAGTAGTTAAGTTTCAAAAACAAGCAAAATTTAGCAGAATTGCAGAAGTTTCCCATTCATTTCAATGGGACAAATTAAAGGAAAAAAGTGGAATATTTTAAAAAGTATAACAGTAATAAACACCAAAAGATATAGCGATCATTAGCAGAAATAGCAGAATAGTTTAAAATTTGAACGGTGAAAATCGGCTGAAAATTGTGGAAGTAGTTAAGTGCCAAAAAAAGTGAAAAAGTGGCAACTAGAATAATAATAATAAAGTATAAAGAATAAAGAGAAACAGGAACTCAATAGTGTGGATGCTTAAAGCATCCACACAATAAGAAAGTAGAATAAAGAATAAAGAGAAACAGGAACTCAATAGTGTGGATGCATAAAGCATCCACACAATAATAAGAATAAATAAATCCGACGAATAGTAATATGTGTGCCTCTTTCCATAGGCACACATAATAATAAATCCGAGGAATAGTAATATGTGTGCCTCTTGGCATAGGCACACATAATAAATCCGACGAATAGTAATATGTGTGCCTCTTGGCATAGGCACACATAATAATAATAATAAATCCGACGAATAGTAATATGTGTGCCTCTTGGCATAGGCACACATAATAATAAATCCGACGAATTGTAATAAGTGTGCCTCTTGGCATAGGCACACTTAACTAGAAAGCGAAAATTTCGGAAGAAATTTTCAGTGTGCCTATGCTACTGCCAATGAGTGTAGTTTGCCTTTAACATGTTGCAATTAGTGCAGGTTGCCATTTATAACACTAGAGGGAGCAATATGCAACATGAGTATAGTTTGCTATTTATACCACAAGAGGGAGGGAAATGGAATACAGCTGATTTTCAAGTTAAAGTAAAGTAAGCTGTATTGTGATCTCTGCTATATGCAGTGCAGCATACAGAGATGAGAGAAAGATGCTCCAGTTACACAATTGCAAAAGAAGTTAATAGATATAAAAGAAATAAAATAAATTATGTTTAAGTCTCAGGTGTTCAAGAGAAGTTACAATTTCGATTTTACAGTTTTGAGTCGTTTAAAGTGAACAGTTTAGCAGATTGTAAACCAAAGTAAGTTTTCTTGGTAGAAAAAAATAAAGTCCATTAAGCGGTATTCAATTTGTATTTCAAAGGTATTTTAATGTGAAAAGGGAAAATACCACATGCAAATTATGAAATTTCCCCTTGTGGGACTAATAAAGGTATCTTATCTCATTCAAACTATATTTTGTATAAATACCATTTACAATAATGTATTACATTTAAACATGATATTTAGATTGTGGTAAACAGCAAAGCAATATAAAATAAAAAAGGAAAAAGAAACCATTCAAGTAACTTTATATTATGAACCGAAGAGTAAGGCAACAGTATAAATGAAAAGCATGCAAGCATTAATGTATATAGATAAACCCAACAATCATATGACCCCCTATGAGCAAGCACTTTGGCGACAGTGGGAAGGAAAAACTCCCTTTTGACAGGAAGAAACCTCCGGCAGAACCAGGCTCAGGGAGGGGCAGCCATCTGTCGTGACCGGTTGGGGTGAGATGTAAACAAATCAAAAACTGTCCACAGAGCTACAGGTGGCACACTGGGATCACAACAGCAGCCATAGAGGGAAAAAGATTAGGATGTTCTTTCCAGTACTGAAGTGGGTCGCTTTTCTTATGTGTGCGTTTTTCTCTGAGAGGTAGGTCTCCACTTTAATTTCTGTTGATGAGGCACTTACGGATACTTCTGGATAAGGGTCATTTGGAAGCAAGAGGTTGGCTGACTTTGCAAAAACAGCTAGAAACAGATAAAAGTAAAACAATTTAAAACAATAAAACAAGAGACATCACAAAGCGCAGCTCTTCAGTTAGCGAACTGGCAAGTCATGAAGTTCTAATAAATAATTGGAAAAACAAATGTAACTTTAGAACTAAATTACCCAAAACTAAATTGAACAGGAAGTAATAAAGAAATTGGTTTAATACTGGTGTCTTTTGATGTGGTAAGTTGCCATGCAAGGTAAAAACTACACATGGCTGTAATTTGGTGGCCTGTATACAGTTCCAATCAAAGCATATAGTTGGCTTAAATGGGTTTAATACTGGTGTCTTTTGATCACTTGATTGTATATAAACCTGTTGAACAAAAGGTGCCTTTTAATTTCACTATACCTGCCCATCCTTGTAGCTGGTTTCTAGAAGAGTGGCACAGTTTCAACATCAGTTTAGGGCTTCTCCACTGCCTTCACTGGACAGAACACATCTGAGGAGTTATGAATGAATGGATGACTTAATGAATGGATGAGATTATTCAAACAATATGATTGTTTGAATATGATTCAAACAATATCAATACCAAATGTTACAATATAAAGTAAGAAACAAAAATACAATTACCTGTTATGGCAGGGATCCCATCAGGTGCAGTTGCAGTCTTTCTGTTCACGTTTCTGGTCAGCTCTTCAATGGATGAGAGCACATCAGCAGTCTTATCTATCAGCTCCCACTGGTGAGCTGTCAGTGTTGCTGGTAGAGTGTGCTCAGTTGCAAAGACACTAAGATCACGTTTTTGTTGCAGTAGGCTTCGCACCATGTAGAGGCTGCTGTTCTGTTGTGTCTGCATATAAGAGAACATGATTGACTTTATTTTTCAACAAATTCGGTTCAGAGTGTATAGGAAGTAATAATAAAATAGAAGTACATTAAAGAATGTTACAAGAGGACTCACCAGTACATCTTGCTGATAATGCTGATATCCATATTTAGGTCCATCTGTATGACTTCTAGGCGACAGTAGGCCAATAGGGAGTGTTTAAATGGCCTAAAATCTTCCTTTCATTGGGCAGGGTCTTTGTCACGCTGCACTGAGACAGCAGGTCCTCATTCACACAGGGTAGAAAGGAATGGGCGACACAGCCCACACTTGGCAAGTCCATATCCCTCATACCCTTGCAGTCATTTTGTGTTAGTGAATTACACAATAAATGGGGTTGTGATAACTGTGATATGTATTCAGAACACCTGATTGGAGGCAGGCGTATGGCTGTGATATGTAAAGGTGATCAATCAATGTGTGTTTTCCGGTAGTTGCAGCAGTAATAAGTTGTGCATATCCTCTTGACTGAAACAGTTCTTGGATGGGTTTTTTACCTCTGCTCATAAGGTTCTCATTGAAGTCTCCACAAACAATAATTGGTTGGCAATTCATCATTTCCAATGACTCCAAAAGACATTGCATTTGTGGTAAAAACCTCACGTGGCTGTATTTTGGTGGCCTGTATACAGTTGCTATCAAAGCTGTGACTGGCGATTCAACCTTGATAACAACAAATTCAAGGTCAGTCACATTTTGCAGGTATTTTCGAAACTCTGCTGTAAGAATTGTCTTGTAGTACATTGCAACTCCACCGCCATTTACCTTTGCCATGTCTGTATGGTTTGTGTAAGAGACGTGTCTGTTGCGCGTGGTCATGTTGTATTGTTCCAGCTGGAAGCGGGGAGAAACAGATGATCCAGACAAGTGAGTTTCTGTTATACATAAAACATCAGCAAGGCTGAGTTCATGGTGGCATCTCATGTCCTCCATGTGAGTTGGGAGACCTTGTGCATTGTGATGGATAATTGTCAACGTGGGTACTGTGGGAACTACTGATTTTAAGAATTGCAACAGTGGTCTTGCATTCTCAAATGATGCATGTCTCATATTTTTGAGTGCATCTGTGATGGCAGGATCAGCATAGATTTTCCTTTCATCAAAGTCTGTGATGTACAGTCCTTTAAGTGAGATTGTGCGGCTGAGTGCAACATAGGCCATTCCAGGTTCGAAAACACGCTTCAAGCATACTACTGCTGACTCCATTGTCATGCCTTGTACTTTGTGAGCTGTACATGCAAAGGCCAACTTCATTGGAAATTGCCTGCGAAGAACTTTTTTACTTGTGGATTCTTCACATTTCTCAATATATACCAGGTTGTCTGAGGATCCTTGTATTTTTCTGTGAAATTTTTGCCCAGAATTTTGATTGTCCAGCGTAAGTCCAATGAGATTCACAGTTTTTGGTCCATCCTGTGTGGCTGTCACAATGTTTGTGATTGTTCCAAATGTCCCATTAACAAGCCCATCTTCAACATCCAAATTTCTAATAATCATAACACGCACTCCAGGTGCAGCTTGTATGTTATCAGGTAAATCTCTTTTGTTGCCTTTCATTATTTCTGCCATGAGGACCATCTCACCCGTCCGTGGGTCTTTTCTGTAGTCTTCTGCCTGAATATTTATGATATCAGAATGAAGAGCAGTTACAGTTGCTGAATTGTGTTTGTCAACCTCTTTGTCCATCTAATGTATTACACATTTATGCTACAAACAGTCTTTTAGGTCATGGATAGCCTGAGTGAGCAAGGCTTTATCATCGGCTTCAAGAGAATCTGTTTTTTGCTTCACTCTTCTCCTGTTCAGAACTTCAGCAAAAGAATGATCATCTTTCTGTCGCATGATTTCTGTCAGGTTGACCATGTGGAAATAATCTTTCCAGAGATCAAGGACATTGTCCTCGTACACACAGAGTGGTTTGGCTTTTCCAAGGGGTGGCAGCTGGTAAAAATCTCCTACTGCAAGGATAGACATCCCACCAAAAGGCTTCTTGTTTCCTTTGATCTGCTGAAGTCTCCAGTGGATGTAGGCAAAAAGGTCTTTAGAAACCATAGATATCTCATCAATGATCAGAATCTCTGCATTTGAAAGTGAAGCTCTCACTTCATCCAGTGCATTCCCCAGTGCCTGATAAGGCGGTTTTAAAGATTTTGGCAGCTTTAGCAGAGAATGCAGTGTTTTCCCAGATATGTTAAAAGCTGCAGTGCCAGTAAATGCAGTCAGCAGTACTGCAGGGTAGGACATGTCTGCTTGGTCACGGAATCTGGGGAGTTGGTGCAAAATCTTTGTTGCCTCCTCATATATGCACTTGATAACATGTGATTTTCCACAGCCAGCTCCTCCAGAGACAAAATAAAAGAACTGCTCAGGACAGTGACCCCATACAAGTTTGAAACACCACTCACGCTTTTCGTGAGAATATGGATGCTTGGGTTTCATTCAGACTTGGTAAATTTTTCTGACAAAGTCTGGGCTCAGCTTTGGTGCTATGATTGCTGGCATGGTTCCACTGCTGCTACCACTGACTTGGTAGTCTGGAACAATGTCCATTTCATTTTTGTCAGTGTCATGTCTGGATTGTCGTTGGGCCACACACTCTAAACGATCTACTTCAACCTCAGGTGCAAAGGTGTTCCATGCATTGATAAGTGGGCCTTGTTGTTCAATCTGTTCCAGTGCCCTTTCCATTGTTTTGCCATGGCTTTCATAACGCTTTTTGTTAAAGGTAACAATTGGCCGTACTGCAAAACCATGTTTTCGTCCACTTTTGTAGAACTGTTCGGATGTGGGGTATTTTGTGTTTTTAAGGTCATCATTTGCATGTCCTTGCCAAGGATTCTTGGGCACTGACTTCTCTGTGTTTAGCATATGCCTGCATTATCTGTTTCATTTCATCTCTTTCATTGACATTGGACTTTATTACCTCCTGGATGACTCCATTAAGAAATTGTGTCATCTCAAATTCGGGTTTAGAAACATAATACATCATGTACATCAGGCAGCTGTAGTCATCAATGACATATTGGATGTCCATGTTGGCATTCCAGGCCCTCAGCTGATCTGCATTGTATGCATTCACCCAGCAGTCATTAGGTTCACGCTTTAAGAGGATGACATGGCCATTGCTTAAATTGAAGACACAATCCAAGTATTGTTCATAAGTTAAGTTGCATTTGTGAAGCAGCTCAGACAAGTCTTCAAACGAGGAATTTGGGTCACAGAGCAAATCTCTCAATGGCTGGAGTTTTTCTTTGGCCTCTTTCTGTTGTTTTGCGAGAGCCATTTGTCTGTTCTTTTGCTTTTGTTTTTCATTTATGCCTTTCTCCTTACTTGTGCTATGCTGCTTATCATTGTGATCGTCGTCATCATCTGGGCTTGGGAAAGTGATCATTGTTTGGTCTACGGGTAGTTTGGGGAACCCAAACCTACATGACACATTATCTTTTTTACAGGATCTGGAGTGATTTCTGCTGTGGACTTGAACCTCAGACACAATTTTGTGAAGTTCAGGATCGGCATTTTGGTCAGGCATCTTACATGTTATGTACTTGTCAATAAATTTGTACACGAGGTCTTCAAGGTCGCTTCCAAATTTAGGTGCATCTTTGACCCAAACCAGTAAATGGATATGAGGGCTACCTCTGGCCTGAAACTCCACTCGATAAAAGTAATCTTCTACTTCACTGATGGACTGTGCCGGGGACAGGATCAGTGTTGTCATTAGTGCATCGAATCTTTTTTCAAACAATCGCATCACAGTCACAGGGTTGCTTCGGAGAATTTCACACTTTGTGTTCCAGTCAAGTTGTGAAAAATCCACTTGTTCACCTTGTTGAGTTTTTATGACCTCAACAACCTCAGGCCATCTCATTTCAGCAGCTGAAAATATCAGGAAAAAAGTTGTCTTTCCTAACTGTCTGACCATAGCATGGAGATCTTTCAGTGCATTATTTTATCAGTAATATTTCTTACAGGGTTCATATTGCATTGAATATGTTTGTCATCACATTCATTCTATTCACAGGTTTAGTTCATTTTATACACATTGCATATCTATGTTGATTTGGAGTTGATGTTCCATCCAAGAGGGTTTTAAGCTTCACTGGTGAGAGTGTCCAGGTGATACATGTTGAGGGAAGACGAGAACATAGCAAGTTAATTGCATGCATGCTTACAATACACATATTAATCTAGTAGCAGGCCTAAGCGAAGGCCCCAGTGTCTTCTGCTTCTTTTTGAGACCTGCTGCAATTTAGTCTACTTTGTTTACAGACAAGGGTACATCATGTACATCTCTAATAACTATAAACAGACATGTAACTTCTCTTTTCTTTAACACTTGCCTTTTAAGGTAATAAACTTCAAGCTTCAGGGTCTCTAAGGGCTAATAATTGACCCTCATCATCAATCACTATGTATTTTTGACCTGTGTTGACGTGTATGTGTGGGCGTTAATTTTCTATGCTATAAAACCAGCATTCAATGTATTTTTGTCAGAGGAAGACATATGCTGATGTTTCCTCTCCTGTGTTAATAAACTCATCGTTTGATTGCATTTGTCTGGTGCCTCCGTCGTTTGTTGTCTGGTCTGCAGTTGATCGATCTCGCTTCACTCCCAATAGGCTGGAGTACCTCTCAGAGGTTTCATGAAGCGTGTTGCATCTTTGTTATTTGTCAGTTTCTCCACTTCATCTTTATTTTGAAGCATTCTGTTACAAATTCTACGTCCATCCTTGGTGATTGCCTTACCTTTTCGCACTTGGATGGACATGCTGTTTGTAGCCATGTGTGTTTCTGTTACAAACTGTGCAAAGAATAGGTAGCTTTGGTCAGTTGCAAACCGTGTATCTGCAGAGAACAGCCGTGTATTAAAATACATGCTTGGGGACAGTTTGACTTGTCTGGCTTCATCTAATGTGTTCTGTCCAGTTGGGAACTGCACAGGAAAGGCCATGGCTTCAAGCTTAGGAACAGAGAAGAAGCCAACAGGTCTATTTCCTTGGGCGGGTGCAATGCTAAATATTCCTTCACCATATGATAAAATGTCCTGTGCTATATCTGGTGGTTGCATACAGGTGTCTAGAACAAGACCAGGTCGAAGTTCTTCCTTTTCTTTCTCCATGTCTTGTAAGGGCTCTTCATTTGACTGTTCAGGCTCCATTAGTTCGTTTACATGACATGGCTCAAGCAGTCCAGCGGTTGTATCCTTAGTGGTTCTTCTTTCTGGTACAATTTGGTGGTCTAAGTTTCTAGGCAGTGCATCTTGAATATCTGCATCAGCAGTGTCATGTTCCGTCTCGATTATCTGATTATTTGTGAGATCAGCAAAAGTAGCTTCATCCTCAATAGATACATCTTTGTATTCTGAATGCATCTCTTTTAGCTTTGATAAGCCTGCTAGCACATTCTTCATGTTCACAGTGTAGAAGTGTTGGTATCCTTTAAATCTGATGTGTCTTTTCAGTTGTACCTGCAGGAGTTGGGCTTCATTGCTAGGTCTGGGAAGACAGTTTACTGTGGTTTCCACATCTGACGGTACACAAACAACAGCCCCATGTACGGCTCTTTGCTGTCCTTTTGGTAATGCAATGATTTTGGCAAACGGGAGAATTTTAGCAATCAGTTGTCATTCTAGTACATTTAATTGACTCAGTTCAATTGGAATGGGTGCTAGTGCTAAATTGTTTGCCACTGCGATGGACGACATCTTTCCTCGTTGTAGGTGGCTGCCACAGTTGTGGCAAATCCACTCTTCCATTCTTTGTTTTGGGAAAGTACAATTAGTTGAGCATTCCCTGTCACAAACATGGACAAATTTTCCTGTCAAGCAAGTGGCAACAATGTTACTATTAGTAACATACTTTGATCTTTTGCAGTGTTTAACTTGATTAGGAAACAGAGTTCTGTGGCACACTGTACAGACATGGGTGGGTCCTAACTGAATTGTTTCACGGAAAGCTAATGTGGCTGCTTGCATCACACTATTCACTACAAGCTGGGGCTGTGCTTCAGACTGTCGACCTTGCTGGAATTGTGTTACAAGTCGTCTGTATTTCTTCTTTATTCTCTGTGCACACAACTTGTTATAAATGGCGAAAGATGCAGTGGTAGCCATTTTGTGTCTCTGGTACTGGGCACAGCGCTGTATATGGTGCAGTCTGAATTGTGAGTCATTGTGATACCTGGCATGAATTGATTTTTTTTGTTTGTGCCTGTAGTTTGGATCAGATGCATATTTTGTTCTTATGTATGCCCTCTTCCTTTCTCTGACATGATCCTCTTTGTATTTCTGGTCCATATATTGTTTCTGTCTGGTTTGAAAGCTGGCATCCATGTTGTACCTCTGAACCACATATTGTTTCTGTCTGGTTTGAAAGCTGGCATCCATGTTGTACCTTTGGACAATATATTGTTTCTGTCTGGTTTGAAACTCAGGATCTGTGGTATATCTTCTGATAATGTAGTCTCTCATTTTTTGTTGAAAATGATGATCACTTTGGTATCTCTTCACCTTGTGGGCTTTTACTTTTTCTTGAATATAAGGATTGCATAATAATTTTTGGCTGATAACAGTCTTTGTTTACGGTAATGACAGTTTTCAGCATATTGAGTTTTCATAATCTGTAATCTTTTCATTCGAAATTCACGACAGCAGGCATATCGTTCTCTTTTGTGTCTTTTTTTGTTTGTCTTCTTTGCCACTTCTTCAGTTGAAGATTTGTCTTTAGCTTTTACATACTCCCTCTGACTTGTTTGAGCTTGACGAATACCCTTCTGACGTCGTCGTTTATTTAATCTGCTCACATTTCTTGCTTTTTGGTGGGTTTTATCTGTTACTTTATCTCTTTCATTATTGAGGCCAATTTTTTCTTGTTGTTCTTTCCGGATGTTGCTTGTTGGGTCAACAGATGTTTCAAGTTGATGTTCACAGATTTGATTTGAAGCCATTTTGTCATGTGGTGAGTTTAAAGTATTGTCTAACATCATCATGTGGGTTTGGGCTGATTCTGGTTCAGGCATTTGCGCAGTGGGATTCGTGATTTGTGGTTCATCATTTTGTGGTGATGATGTAGCTGTTGCTCCTGTTGCCCGAGTTGACTGTGCGGGCTGTTCGTTGTGAATGCTGACTCCCTTTGAAAGAAATAGGCACAAATTCATATCTTGCATACTTGCCTTGATTTTGAAAAAGGTTATGCAGGTGGGTGATCAGGTCATTCACATGAGTGAAAGTGAGCATGACTGCTGTTCCATTTGGCTGGGGTAAACCTGCTGCACTTCTTCAATGTGAATCAAATCATCCATACCTCCCAGATTTGTCACGGAAAACTGCAATGCACTGAGGTGAGACCATGAGGAAAGCATAGCTCACATCTGTTGACAGACATACAAGGCGACTAGCAAGAGGCAACCACCACTCTTTTCTTTGATAAATTTTGTCTGCTGCTTTCAGGTATCCATACCTTATGTCGTCCATTTTCACACTGTAGACATTTATGTCAGCATGAACTTTTTTGGGCAGTTCCTCTATGGTCAGATGATTGTGTATAACGCCTCTCCTGCTGAAGATTTGTTTTAATCCAACAGTAGAGTGCATCTCCCTGTTCAAGCACCTTATCAAGTCGGGCTGTGTTGAACTGGTGTTCCTCATTAAGGTAGGCCAGGAATGTGAGGGCATTACATGTGCACTGATGATTTCGAGAGAATTCTGTGTACCTTTCATCACTTTGACAATGAGTTGCACTGACACACCAGAAGTGCTGAACTGCATTGCTCTGTAGCTCCTCTGTCAGTAGTTCTTCATTTGTGTTGTGGAAAGGCTGATCAAGGAATGGTAAAGGTGACATGTTATTGTTTAGTATTTAATGATATGCATTTCAAGGTTGAGCAAAAACATATGCAACTCTTGGTACAATGATGGAAGACATTTAAGTGGCAAGGGTTGTATAAATTTAGATTTTCTTTAAAGTAAAAACATTTTTAACTATGGTAAAACAATGAAGCAATGTTCAGGCAAATTAAGCCAAATTATATCACTCCTCAATCATATTACAGCATAATCTAAAGATACGCAGCATCAGATAAGCCAGAAAGAGGCAGGCAGAAAGAGTGTGACAGGAACAGTGAGAGAGAGAGCAGAGGTGGGAAGTAAAAACGATGAATATTTTAGATATCTGTAATTTGCTTGAGTGCTGTTTTTTCCATATAACACATTAGCTGTGTCCTAAAACGTCGGCTGCATCCTTCGGAGGATGCGGCCTTCGCGGTCTACGTGGGCTGGGTCCTTCAAAGACCGAGAAGGCCGGAAGTGCGAGGCTGTGAAATGGGACGGTCTAGCCTGCAGATTTGCGTCACCACTGTCTCGGTGGAGTTTAATAAACTCGGCTGTCTGCTCCTTGCTATCTAAAAGATAACAGGACACTGGCGAAAATTCTCGATTGTCTCACACTTCTGTTTAAGCAGTTTTCTGTTTGACGTTTATTCAGCTGTGTGAAAATCCCGGAGGAACCCACCCAATGGATTAATAATGTTTTATTTAATTTACTTCAGAACAAATAAAACATTGAAAAAAGGCAAACAATTAAAATTATAAGTTATTCGAGTGACTTATATATCATGTTTAACCTGGGTAGCGAAAGAGTGGGGGTCTGAAAACGATGAAGTTGGGAGTCTGCTGCTCTCGCCGGCTGGAGTGACTATTGGGTAACAGATGTCTCCAAAAACGTAGGCGCACTTTTGCACATATACGATGTCTTGATAAACCAAGCAGATATTTGTAATTTACACAGCTACTTTCTCGCCTGAAAATATGTTAAAAGTTTGTTTTGTGACCCAGAAAGATTAATAAGACAAATTTAAACTTAGTAGCGGCCGCCATTGTTTGCAGCTGAAATTTGACTGGGCCGCGCTATGAATTCTGGGATATGGTGGGCCACAAAGGACACACCCGACCCATCCTTCAAATTCGGGGAAATGAAGGACGCATTTGTCGGCCGCATTTGAAGGGGTCGACGAATTGGGACAGCCTTTGTCGCCTGGCTGTGATGTAATCAGCCTTCAAATGCGGCCTCCGGAGGATGCAGCCGACGTTTTCGGACACAGCTTTTATTTTAGGTTTCTGCGGGCCTTCAAACATCAACTAAATTGGAGCCTAAATACAAACATATGAAAGGAAATCATGTTTACGTATTATTTGTAAGAGGATCTCAGATGCTCTTAAATCAGACCTAATTCATTCACTGATTTCAGATTAAACCAGATGGTTCTGTACATGTGACATAAAAACACGTTTCATAGTTGTGTTACGTTTTGTAAAGCAATTACACAAAATTCAGTTACAGGTTAAATGTAATAGAAACAGAATACATTGACATCCATCTTGATAAAAGATGAGTGTCACAAAGCCATGTTTGTATTTATTTGCACTGCTTTTCACTGTGGATGTCAATTTATCTGAAGCTTTAAGTATAAAATGGTATAAAAGTTTTTTCTGAACAATATATATAGAAATAGATAAATAGACAGACAGAAATAGCTGTTGAGATTTCTGCATTTTAGGAATCTGATGAAAGAAATTGACAAATGTACATGTTTAATCTAACATTTTAGTATATTTAGTACGAGTTAGCAAGCATACTTAAGGTGAAAGACTAAATATCAACCCCGGTTATTATACAGCAAACATCACATGTATAGTAATTGGTTATAGACATTTGTGGGCATACCTTTTTAGGTGGAGAATTTGATGCCGTGTGGAAATCATCAGTTGCCCAGACTCGTTTTGCTGGTGGACGAGTGTCTGAAATCTGATAATGATTAATACAGTTAATCAAAATTAGAAAACCTACTAACAAATTTGAAATAGAGTGTAACACTTTAAAGAAAACATGAAACAGTAGTGGTTACTAAACTTACAAAGCAATAAAAAAAAAAAAATCCCAGCTGTTTGCATAAGTACTAAGAAATTTGAAAGTGTGTGTAACTTTAGAAACTAAAGAAAACTAACAAAAGCGATACAACAAAATTCTTGCTGTTTGCATAATGCCAACATGTAACCATATGTCTTTAACATTTAATGGCAATGTAACTGTCCACTAAAAATCCTTAATGGAGGAATACTTTTTTTAATTTACCTTGCTGTCTGGAGGACATAAGGAGGTGGGCCTATTCTCCGTTTCCAAGGACAACCTGGCTGGTGCTGTCTGCTAACCCAGGAAAAACAGTATATAATGTTAAGACATTAAGTGACCTGACACATTAATTTCACTCTAAAATGCAATGCATGGCATGAACTGGTATGCCAGTTGGGTAACATTACAAGATACAAATGGTCAACTGTATGGTTAAGTGTTATAAAAATATATTGTATGTGCTCACTACCACATCAGAATTACCTGTTCAGAGCCATAAAAAAAAACCCTTTGTCATATTTGTCTTTTGTTTTGGATAGAAATTAGACAAAACCGAGTTAGCAAACATGCTTTAAGTGAAAGACTACATATCAACTGTAGTTATAGACACCAAAGATCAGATATATACAGACATGGGTGGGCATACCTTTTTAGGTGGAGAATTTGATGGTGTGTGGAAATCATTTCCCCAGGATCGTTTTGCTAGTGGACGTGTGTCTGAAATCTGATGAGAGGTTATGTACAGTTAGTCAAAATTATAAAACCTACTAACAGATTTGAAACAGAATGGAACATTTGATACTTTAAAGAAAACATGAAACAGTAGTGGTTACTAAACTTACAAAGCAATAAAAAAAATCCCTGCTGTTTGCATGTAACCATGAATATGTCTATAACATGTAATTGTAGTGTAATTGTCTGTTGTAAATTCTTAATAGAGGAATATTTTTTGATATTTACCTTGATACCTGGGGAAAATAAGGAGGTGGGTCTATCCTGTGTTTCCAAGGATAACCTGGCTGGTGCTGTCTGCTAACCCAGGAAAAAGGGTATAGAAGACATTAAGTGACCTGACACATTCATTTCATTTAAATGCTCTGCATACCAGTTGTGTGACATTATAACAAAAAATCCTAAACTGTATGGGTAGGTGTTCTTAACTGTCTCAAACGTGTTTCGAAAACTGTTCGACTGTCTGTGATCACTACCATATCTTCATTACCTGGTCAGATGGAAAACTACTGACTGCCTCATCGTGGTTGTGGCCAGTGAGCATTGGGACAGCAGGATCGACCAGGTCAAGTGGTTTCCAGCGCTTCTCTTGTGCCTGGGATCTTTTATTTTTTCTCGGCATCTGGTAGAATGTCAGCATAAAAACAGAATATTAATTGCTGGCATTTCAAGCATGTGATCAGACCCAGCTTTTATTATAAGTCAAGCATAATAACCAGGTAGCTGCATTGGTAGCCAAAAGACTTTACCCTGAAGTAAATGGACAAACAGTAAACGAATCAAAAATTCTGATGTATACCAGCAATTTGTTATTTTAACCCTCTGATACATTGATAGACAAGATGACTACAAGAACAAAAAAAAAAATCTCTCTTTTCTTTAAATAGACATATTGATAGTGTCACTACCCGGTCTTAAGGCTTTGTTAAGTAAAGTTCCATAACAGTTTGTATATTGTAATTGGGAAAGTGATTACCTTGAAAGTTGGGAGGCAGATTTGTTGACCACGACAGTTACTCCGTTTTGGTGTACAGTAATTGGGAAAGTATTTACCTTGCAAAGCTGGGAGGCAGTGTTGTTGCTGGGGCACTGGTAGAATGCCAGCAGCAAGCAAACCCAAATGTTCACAGCTCACAGTTACCACCTCAAACTTTTCAAACAAATCTTACAAGAACATTTGGCAAAGTGATTGGCTTGCAAACCTAGGAGACAGTCTTGTTGCCCACAACAGTTTTGTTATAGAGTAATTGGAAAATTGGGTACCTTGCAAGGCTGACAGGCAGTCTCGTTGCTGGGAGGCGGTCTTGTTGCTGGGGCTCTGGCAGAATGCCAGCAACAAGCAGACCCAGATGTTCAAAGCTCCTACTTAACACCTTAAACTTTGCAAACAAATCTCACAAGAACAATTAGCAAACTGATTGGCTTGTAAAGCTGAAATGTAGCCTTGTACTGTCTGGTTTAAATTTCCTACTGAGAGACAAAGAGGAACTTTACTGTTTGGAAGGGAGTAAAAACACTGTACCATCTAATCTTAAAAGTTTTAATTACAAACAAGAGCTCTGGAATAAAATGGCATCCAGCGCTAAACACACCTATTTTCTAGATATCATGCATGGGGTGGGAGATGTTGTCCATCAGGGATGACAGCTTAGCCACCATTCTCCTGTCACTCACCACCTCCACTGGGTCCAGAGGGCATCGTAGAACAGAGCTGGCCCTTCTGATCAGCCTGTTCAGTCTCTTCCTGTCCCTGGCAGAGATGCTGTCACCCCAGCAGACCACACCGTAAAAGATGGCTGAGGCCACCACAGAGTCATAGAAGGTCTTCAGGAGTGGGCCCTCTACTCCAAACGACCTGAGTCTCCGCAGCAGGTACAGCCTGCTCTGCCCTTTCCTGTAGAGGGCGTCTGAGTTATGAGTCCAGTCCAGTTTGTTGTTCAGATGAACACCAAGGTACCTGTAGCTGTCCACAGCCTCGATGTCCATACCTTGGATGTTCAGTGGTTGCAGTGGAGGATGCTTGTGCCTGCGGAAGTCTACCACCAGATCCTTGGTTTTACTGGCGTTGATCTGGAGGTAGTTCAGCTGGCACCAGTCCACAAAGTCTTGGGTCAGTCCTCTGTACTCCTTGTCGTCCCCATCAGTGATGAGGCTGACTATTGCAGAGTCATCAGAGAACTTCTGCAGGAAGCACTGGGTGGAGTTGTGGGAGAAGTCTGCAGTGTAGATGGTGAAGAGGAATGGAGCCAGAACCGTTCCCTGTGGGGGCCCCGTACTGCAGACGACCCTGTCCGACACACAGCTCTGAGTCCTCACATACTGTGGTCGGTCGGTGAGGTAGTCCAGTATCCATGCTGTGAAGTGATGGTCCACTCCTGAGTTCTCCAGCTTGTACTTCAAGACCTTGGGAAGAATAGTGTCGAAGGCACTGGAGAAATCAAAGAACATGATTCTCACAGTGCTCCCAGCGGTCTCCAGGTGAGCAAGGGAACGATGTAGGAGGTGAATGACGGCATCATCCGCTCCAATGCCAGGCTGGTAGGCAAACTGAAGTGGGTCCAGTGATGAGCTCACCAGGTGCCGAAGCTGAGCCAGGACCAGCCGCTCCAGGGTCTTCATCAGGTGGGATGTTAGAGCCACCGGCCTGTAGCTGTTGAGGTCCTTGGGGCATGAAGTCTTTGGCACTGGTACAACACAGGAGGTTTTCCAGAGCTGTGGGACTCTCCCCAGCCTCAGGTTCAGGTTGAAGAGGTGCTCCATCACCCCACACAGTTGGTCCGCGCAGGACCTGACGACCCTTGAGCTGATGCCATCTGGACCCGCTGCTTTCTTGGTTTTAATCCTCCTCAGTTCCCTCCTAACCTGGGTGGTTGAGAGAGACAGGCTGGAGCCTTGTGTTGAGCGTGTATTGGATGCTGTTGTTGGGGGTGGGGAGGAGTGAACAGGGTGAATAGAGGAGGTGTGAAGTGTCTGAGGTGTCAGAGGTGGAACAGCAGCAGTGGGGGTGGGTGAGTCTGCAGCCGATGTTGGAGACTGCCTCATGGCTGAATCAAATCTGTTGAAGAAATGATTCAGTTCATTTGCCCACCTCACATCCCTCCCAGGCAGAGAGTTCTGATGTTTGTGGCCTGAGATGGTTCTGAGGCCTCTCCAGACTTCACCAACGTTATTTTGCTGAAGCTGGTTCTCCATCTTCTGCCTGTAGCTGTCCTTCCCATTCCTTATCAGTCCCCTCAGCTCTCTCTGCACCCTTTTCAACTCCTCTTTGTCTTTGGATTTGAAGGCCCTCCTCTTCTGCTTGAGGACGGCTTTAATTTCTGGGGTAATCCAAGGTTTGTTGTTGGAGAAACACCGTACAGTCCTGGTAGGTACGGTGTTATCCACACAGAAATTAATATAGTCAGTAATGCATGTAGTAAGGCTGTCGATGTCCTCTCCGTGGTCATCACAGATCACCTCCCACACAGTCGACTCAAAACAATCCTTAAGAGCCTCCTCGCTCTCCTCTGACCATCTCTGTACTGTGCGGGTGGCTGGTGGCTCCCTGTGCACTAAGGGCTCATACACAGGGACAAGGTGCACCAGGTTGTGATCAGATCTGCCCAAGAGAGTGAGAGGTGATGAACTGTATGCCTCTTCTGCATTGGCATACAGTAAGTCCAGTGTTTTATTGTGTCTGGTTGGGCATGTCACATACTGGGTGAAGGTGGGCAGTGTGGAGTCCAGTGAGGCATGATTAAAGTCCCCTGATATTATGAGAAGGGCTCTCGGAGATTGTGTTTGCAGTCTACTGACCACAGAGTGGAGAGAGTCACAGGCTGCATCCGCGTTGGCCGAGGGGGGGACATACGCTGTTATCGCGATAACATGCGAGAATTCCCCGGGCAGGTAGTACGGACGCATGCTAACGGCTAACAGCTCAATGTCTCTGCTGCAGAGTTGTTCTTTTACAGTGATGTGCCCAGGGTTACACCATCTGTCATTCACAATAGCAAACATCCTACCAAGAAAAAAAACTTGTGGGTAACTCCAGGTCACCTTCAGCTAATACAGAAATAAACCTCTGTATAGAAAACACTTCAGAATATTATTCCAGCTAGGACTATTACCATTAAGGCAAAATGGGAAGCAGAGATGGGTAATTGGTTAACAGAGGACATCTGGGACACACCATGCCTTGAAAAAGTTGTTTTACCTCTTGAACCTTCCTACATTTTGCCTTGTTACAACCTTTAAACAAACTTTAATATTTATTTAATACGTTTTACTTGGATTTTATGTGATCCAGCAGCACAAATGGGTGCATAATTGTGAAGTGGAAAGAAAATGATACATAGTGTGCAAATATGTTTTTACAAATAAAAATCTGAAAAGTGTGTGCCGCATTTTTATTTACTCTGATACCCCTTATTAAAATCCAGGGTAACCAACTACTTTCAAAAGTTGCCTAATTAGCACATAATACACTTTAATTTCATATAAATACAACTGTTCTGTGAAGGCCTCAGTAATTTGTTAAAGAACATCACTGAGCAAACAGCATCATGAAGACCAAGGAACACACCAGGGATAAACACACCAGGGATAAAGTTGTGGAGAAGTTTAAAGCAGGATTAGTTTATAGAAACACATCCCAAGTTTTGAACATCTCATGGATCATTGTTCAGTCCATTATCTAAAAATAGAAAGAGTATGGCACAACTGCAAACTTACCAAGACTATACTGACATGTAGACATGGTGTCATGATCCTAGTGAGTGTCCGGTATTTTTCCGTTCTGGCTCTGCCTTGAGGCATCCGCCCCTTGGGGCAGAGCCCAGGGTTCCACACCTGCACCAGTCCACCTGTTCCCCATCCTCAGCAATCAGCAGGACGATACTTAAGACCAGTGTCTTCATTACTTCTTCGTCAGTTCGTCAGCTACCCTATTGTGCTAACCAGGCCTCACAAAACGTCTTGTCTTTGTGTCCATAATAAGTACTTACCTTGTTCTCTTCTCGCCTCAAGCAGTCACGTCAAGTCTCCACACAACTCTTATCTCTGGACGCTGGTCCCTGTGACAAAGATGCTCACCCTTTCCGGTAACTCGTTTCTCTGGACAAAAATACTCACTCTCCTCGTCTGCCTGTTCTCCTGCCCAACGACTCTTCTGGATCCCTGGTTAGGACCAGCTCATCCACTCACTCACCCGGTAACTGCCTCCTTCCCAAGGCTCTCGCCTTCTTCCTTGAATTAACAGTAATCAGTAACCAGTATCACTCCTCTCCCGTAACAACCCACTAAGATTGTTAATCAGCCTCTCTCTCTGGTTCTGTGCCTTCCTCCTCCTCCTTCCTGCCATGTGCTCACAGCCAACCATTGCAATTCCTTGTGTTTGCCACAAACTCATATTTTGCCTCTGTTATCCTGGTGTGCTTTAATAAACTACTGAGAATCCTATCTTTCACTCTGTGTTGTCTGCATTTGGGTCCACTACCAAGAACCAGCCTTGCGGCCCTGACAGGTGGAGGCAAGGGAAGCTAGTTAGAGTTGGTAGGAAGGAAGATGGATGGAATACATGAGATACCTGGAAGAAAATCTCTTAGGGGCTGTAGAAGAGTTCACACTCTAGCAGAACAGCGCCCCTAAAAAACCAACACTACAATGGAATGGTTTAGATATGTTTACATGGCCCAGTCAAAGTCCAAAGCTAAATCCTATTGAGAATCTGTGGCAATGCTTGTTACGTGCTCTTCAGTTATTTTCCATCCAATCTGTCTGAAATTGAGCTATACAAGTTACAACCTGTTGATGTGCAAAGCTGGTAGAGATATACCACAAAAGACTTGAAGCTTGTGGATCCATGAAGTGTTGACTCAGGGGGTGTCAACTGCACTTTATACTTTTTAGATTTTCATATGTAAAAATGTAGAACACCATATATCATTTTCCTTCTACTTCCTTCCATTTTGTGCTATAATCATCAGGTGCTTCCTTTAAGCTCTTAAGTGTGGAGGCTGTTCTCATTTATATAATTGTACTGCTGCACAATATCCCTTGGAGACCTTTCAAATACCCTGTGTGTACTGTTACTCCGAAAATGCATGCTGTTCTCCTGAACATGTCCTTGGTGCTGTAAATAACAACCAAAAGTGTTGTTGGGGAAAAAAAGTGAAAAGATTTCCAAAGGCAGGCATTTCTCCAAACAGCTGGTTAAAAGCATCTGGTTAATAGCAGCTGCACATATATATATGGCCAGTGTGACTTTAACTGTCACACATATCTGCATAAATTGTCCCTTCAGCCTGTATTATATAATCTATAACGGCTTTCCCGGGAAGTCAGGCAATTACACGTTTGTGTCACAGGTGGTAAAGAGGAGGACCCAAATACAGACTCTCAGGCAAGCGAAGGTAAACAAAAAATGAGCCGCTTATTTAAGCTGATGAGTAAAATACAAAATAAAGGCAACAAAACAGAAATAAAGGGGGAATCCACAAGACAACAGGAACACTGAAGCTGGGAAACGTGAGGTGACTGTTGTTCTGACAATAAACATGGGAAACTCAGACAGTATATACACAAGAGTGCGATTACGAGAAGTGGAGACACATGGGGACACAGGCCTGTTTCTAACTAATGAGGCAAGGAAAGCAAAACTGAACATAATATAAACAAGACGAGAGATCATCAAAATAAAACAGGAAGCATAAAAACAGACAGGCTAAATAAGACACACGGACAAAAAGGTAAACAAATAGACACACACACACAGACAATACTAAGAGGAATAAGATGCAAGAGGGAACTAACTAAGACAAGAGACTAAATACTAGAAACATGCATAAGAAAACTGGGAAACAGCAGCCGAAGATAACGTAGGCCCCGCTAGCTGTTCCCCGGCAGACCCCAAGCAGCTGGGGAAAGAGGGCGGCTGGTTGACGGTGAGGAGGAAGCATAGTCCTAAACAGAAGCCCCAGGTACACCACCAACCTGTTCATGTGTCTAACCGTTTTTCCCCACTCGGCGACACACCCGCCGGGGGTCAAACTCTGGTAATTGGTGAGTCTGTTCTCAGACATGTGAAGCTAGAGACACCGGCAACCATAGTCAATTGTCTTCCAGGGGCCAGAGCAGGCGACATTGAAGGAAATTTAAAACTGCTGGCTAAGGGTAAATGTAAATACAGTAAAATCATAATTCACGTCGGCAGTAATGACACCCGGTTACGCCAATCGGAGATCACTAAAATCAATATTGAATCGATGTGTCACTTTTCCAAAACAATGTCGGACTCTGTAGTTTTCTCTGGTCCCCTCCCCAATCAGACCAGGAGTGACATGTTTAGCCGCATGTTCTCCTTAAATTGCTGGCTGTCTGAGTGGTGTCCCAGAAACGATGTGGGCTTCATAGATAATTGGCAAACCTTCTGGAGGAAACCTGGTCTTGTTAGGAGAGACGGCATCCATCCCACTTTGGATGGAGCAGCTCTCATTTCTAGAAATATGGACAAATTTATTAAACCCCCCAAAATATGACTATCCAGAGTTGGGACCAGGAAGCAGAGTTGCAGTCTTACACGCCTCTCTGCAGCTTTTCTCCTCCTGCTACCCCCCCAAAAACCCATCTCCACTGAGACTGTGTCAGCTCCCAAAAAGACAAAAACAAACTAAAAACCAGCAATAAACAACTTAAACATAAAAAAATCACAAAGAAAGAACAATACAGAATCCACATCTGCACCAAAGAGTAAAACAGTGAAATGTGGATTATTAAATATTAGGTCTCTCTCCTCCAAGTCTCTGTTAGTATATGACTTAATAATTGATCAACAAATCGATTTACTCTGCCTTACAGAAACCTGGTTGCAGCCGGATGATTATGTTAGTTTAAATGAATCAACACTCCCGAGTCATTCTAACTACCAGAAATCTCGAAGCACAGGCCGAGGGGGCGGTGTGGCAGCAATTTTTCACACCAGCCTATTAATTAATGAAAGACCAAGACTGACTTTTAATTCATTTGAAAGCCTGATGCTTAGCCTTGTCCACCCCAGCTGTAAAACTCAGAAACCAGTCTTACTTGTTATCATATATCGTCCACCTGGGCCTTACACAGAGTTTCTCTCTGATTTCTCAGACTTTTTATCTGATTTAGTGCTCAGCTCAGATAAAATAATCATTGTGGGTGATTTTAACATCCATGTAGATGCTAAAAATGACAGCCTCAACATGGCATTTAATCTGTTATTAGACTCAATTGGCTTCTCTCAAAATGTAAAAAAACCCACCCACCACTTTAATCACACTCTAGATCTTGTTTTAGCATATGGCATAGAAACTGAACATTTAACAGTGTTTCCTGAAAACCCTCTCCTGTCTGATCATTTCCTGATGACATTTACATTTACAATAATTGATTACACAGCAGTGGAGAGTAGACTTTATCAAAGTAGTGGTCTTTCTGAAAGCGCTGTAACTAAGTTTAAGAATATAATCCACCCACTGTTATCATCTTCAATGCCCTGTACCAACATAGAGCAGAGCAGCTATCTGAACGCGACCCCAACAGAGGTTGATTATCTTGTTAATAATTTTACCTCCTCACTACGTATGACTCTGGATACTGTAGCTCCTGTGAAAACTAAGGTCTCAAATCAGAAGTACTTGACTCCATGGTGTAATTCTCAAACACGTAGCCTAAAGCAGATAACTCGTAAGCTGGAGAGGAAATGGCGTGTCACAAATTTAGAGGATCATCATTTAGCCCGGAGAAATAGTTTGCTGAGTTATAAGAAAGCCCTCCGCAAAGCCAGAACATCTTACTATTCGTCACTGATTGAAGAAAATAAGAACAACCCCAGGTTTCTCTTCAGCACTGTAGCCAGACTGACAAAAAGTCAGAGCTCTTTTGAGCCAACCATCCCTTTAACACTAACTAGTAATGACTTCATGAACTTCTTCACAAATAAAATTCTTATCATTAGAGGAAAAATTACCGATGATCATCCCACAGATGTAATATCGTCTACAGCTACTCTTTGTACCATTGATGTTAAGTTAGACTCTTTTTCTCCAATTGATCTTTCTGAGTTAACTTCAATAATTACTTCCTCCAAACCATCAACGTGTCTTTTAGACCCCATTCCTACAAAACTGCTCAAAGAAGTCCTGCCATTAATTAATTCTTCGATCTTAAATATGATCAACCTATCTCTAATAATCGGCTATGTACCACAGGCCTTCAAGCTGGCTGTAGTTAAACCTTTACTCAAAAAGCCATCTCTAGACCCAGCTGTCTTAGCTAATTATAGGCCAATCTCTAACCTTCCTTTCATATCAAAAATCCTTGAAAGAGTAGTTGTCAAACAGCTAACAGATCATCTGCAGAGGAATGACTTATTTGAAGAGTTTCAGTCAGGTTTCAGAGCTCATCACAGCACAGAAACAGCTTTAGTGAAGGTTACAAAAGATCTTCTTATGGCCTCTGACAGTGGACTCATCTCTGTGCTTGTCCTGACCTTAGTGCAGCGTTCGATACTGTTGACCATAATATCCTATTAGAGCGATTAGAACATGCTGTAGGTATTACAGGTACTGTACTGCAGTGGTTTGTATCATATCTATCTAATAGACTCCAATTTGTACATGTAAATGGAGAGTCCTCTTCACACACTATTATGGTCAATTATGGTGTTCCACAGGGTTTGGTGCTAGGACCAATTCTGTTTACATTATACAGGGAGTGCAGAATTATTAGGCAAGTTGTATTTTTGAGGAATAATTTTATTATTGAACAACAACCATGTTCTCAATGAACCCAAAAAACTCATTAACCCTTTAAAACCAGTCGGAGCGGGCACGCTCTGTTTTGCATAACTATTTTTAAATCCCGGTAGCTCTGCAACCACTTAAGCTAGAGCAATAATTTTTTTTGCATATGAAACCGGAGGAGTTGTACTTACATCTTATGCCATCAGCTTGTCCTAGGTCACGGTTTCCTTCCACATATAGCTTTGCAAAAACTGCATAAAAAGCGCTTGCAGCAACAAAAACATAATATTCCAGAAACACGTTTTACCGATCCGATCAGCTGTTCATAACACTTCCTATGTTGGAATAGACGTCAGCGCGAACTTTCGCATGTCCGCCATTACCTGCCCGAAAGCGGAAGTGACGTCATTTTCGCGGAAATGTAGGTTTTTTTACTATCAGGGCCTCAGAGCCTATACTGGTGTTTTTAAAAGTTATCTTTGACTTTATGACTTTCTGTGTCGTTTCTGGGATGCTTAGAACTCAAATTGCACTGCTGGAAATATTTTATTTTGATGCATATGCTGCTTTTTTGCAAATTTGCACTATAATATTTATTTTCGTTTTTCCTGCAGTATATAAAAATTGGTGTAATTCAAAAATAAAACTATGAAGACACTCAAAATAAATTTCCTGTGGTGGGAAACTATTTTGTGCAACTTTTTTGTGTTTACAGTTTTGAGGGATAAGCCTCTTAAATTTCTCTAACTAGAAATATATGTTAAAAAAACAAAAACGATTTTCAATTTTTTTGTAGTTTATTGCACTTTTTTGCAATTTATGTAATTACTAAGCACTTAATGCATACATATTATTAAAATTTGGGCTATAATGGTTGTATTGATGTATATCAACTTGAAATGCTCCCAAAAATGGCACTACAGCATGTAAAAATATAATATAAGCTCTGGCGGACTTGGTTCCATAGTAGGTCTTAAAGGGTTAATATCAAAGCTGAATGTTTTTGGAAGTAGTTTTTAGTTTGTTTTTAGTTTTAGCTATTTTAGGGGGATATCTGTGTGTGCAGGTGACTATTACTGTCCATAACTATTAGGCAACTTAGCAAAAAAAAAATATATACCCATTTCAATTTTTTATTTTTACCAGTGAAACCAATATAACATCTCCACATTCACAAATATACATTTCTGACATTCAAAAACAAAACAAAAACAAATCAGCGACCAATATAGCCACCTTTCTTTGCAAGGACACTCAAAAGCCTGCCATCCATGGATTCTGTCAGTGTTTTGATCTGTTCACCATCAACATTGCGTGCAGCAGCAACCACAGCCTCCCAGACACTGTTCAGAGAGGTGTACTGTTTTCCCTCCTTGTAAATCTCACATTTGATGATGGACCACAGGTTCTCAATGGGGTTCAGATCAGGTGAACAAGGAGGCCATGTCATTAGTTTTTCTTCTTTTATACCCTTTCTTGCCAGCCACGCTGTGGAGTACTTGGACGCGTGTGATGGAGCATTGTCCTGCATGAAAATCATGTTTTTCTTGAAGGATGCAGACTTCTTCCTGTACCACTGCTTGAAGAAGGTGTCTTCCAGAAACTGGCAGTAGGACTGGGAGTTGAGCTTGACTCCATCCTCAACCCGAAAAGGCCCCACAAGCTCATCTTTGATGATACCAGCCCAAACCAGTACTCCACCTCCACCTTGCTGGCGTCTGAGTCGGACTGGAGCTCTCTGCCCTTTACCAATCCAGCCACAGGCCCATCCATCTGGCCCATCAAGACTCACTCTCATTTCATCAGTCCATAAAACCTTAGAAAAATCAGTCTTGAGATATTTCTTGGCCCAGTCTTGACGTTTCAGCTTGTGTGTCTTGTTAAGTGGTGGTCGTCTTTCAGCCTTTCTTACCTTGGCCATGTCTCTGAGTATTGCACACCTTGTGCTTTTGGGCACTCAGTGATGTTGCAGCTCTGAAATATGGCCAAACTGGTGGCAAGTGGCATCTTGGCAGCTGCACGCTTGACTTTTCTCAGTTCATGGGCAGTTATTTTGCGCCTTGGTTTTCCACACGCGCTTCTTGCGACCCTGTTGACTATTTTGAATGAAGCGCTTGATTGTTCGATGATCACGCGCTTCAGAAGCTTTGCAATTTTAAGACTGCTGCATCCCTCTGCAAGATATCTCACTATTTTTGACTTTTCTGAGCCTGTCAAGTCCTTCTTTTGACCCATTTTGCCAAAGGAAAGGAAGTTGCCTAATAATTATGCACACCTGATATAGGGTGTTGATGTCATTAGACCACACCCCTTCTCATTACAGAGATGCACATCACCTAATATGCTTAATTGGTAGTAGGCTTTCGAGCCTATACAGCTTGGAGTAAGACACCATGCATGAAGAGGATGATGTGGACAAAATACTCATTTGCCTAATAATTCTGCACTCCCTGTACATGCTTACCCTAGGCAGCATCATTAGAAGAAATAGCATAAATTTTCACTGCTATGCAGATGACACGCAGCTCTATCTATCCATGAAGCCAGATAACACACACCAATTTATTAAACTGCAGGAATGTCTTAAAGACATAAAGACCTGGATGGCCGCTAACTTTCTGCTTCTTAATTCAGATAAAACTGAGGTTATTGTACTCGGCCCTGAAAATCTTAGAAATATGGTATCTAACCAGATTCTTACTCTGGATGGCATTACCTTGGCCTCCAGTAATGCTGTGAGGAACCTTGGAGTCATTTTTGACCAGGACATGTCCTTCAACGCACATATTAAACAAATATGTAAGACTGCTTTCTTCCATTTGCGCAACATCTCTAAAGTTAGAAATATCCTGTCTCTTAGTGATGCTGAAAAACTAGTTCATGCATTTATTACTTCCAGGCTGGACTACTGTAATTCATTATTATCAGGATGTCCTAAAAACTCGCTGAAAAGCCTTCAGCTGATCCAAAATGCTGCAGCAAGAGTACTGACGGGGACTAGAAAGAGAGAGCATATTTCTCCTGTATTGGCTTCCCTTCATTGGCTTCCTGTTAAATCCAGAATTGAATTCAAAATCCTGCTCCTCACATACAAGGTCTTAAATAATCAGGCCCCATCTTATCTTAATGACTTTGTAGTACCATACCACCCCATGCAGGCCTACTTGTTGTTCCTAAAGTATTTAAAAGTAGAATGGGAGGCAGAGCCTTCAGTTTTCAGGCCCCTCTTCTGTGGAACCAGCTTCCAGTTTGGATTCGGGAGACAGACACTATCTCTACTTTCAAAATTAGACTTAAAACTTTCCTTTTTGCTAAAGCATATAGTTAGGGCTGGACCAGGTGACCCTGAATCTTCCCTTAGTTATGCTGCAATAGACATAGGCTGCCAGGGATTCCCATGATGCATTGAGTTTTTCCTTTCCAGTCACCTTTCTCACTCAGGATGACAGACGTGCTGTGGACGAGAGACAGAGGTTAATAACAGATATGATTCAATGCAGAGAGGTCTATTAACACATACTGTTTTCCTTCTCTCACCCCAACCGGTCGCAGCAGATGGCCGCCCCTCCCTGAGCCTGGTTCTGCCGGAGGTTTCTTCCTGTTAAAAGGGAGTTTTTCCTTCCCACTGTCGCCAAAGTGCTTGCTCATAGGGGGTCATATGATTGTTGGGTTTTTCTCTGTACCTATGAAGCGCCTTGAGGCGACTTTTGTTGTGATTTGGCGCTATATAAATAAAATTGAATTGAATTGAAAAATTCTTTTTACTTTTACATATTTAGTACATGTGTCTTTTGGTTGGTAAATACAATTTTTGGTGTTACAATTATGCATGTTATTATTGCTACTGGTTATTATGGCAAA
This sequence comes from Oreochromis aureus, assembly GCF_013358895.1. Classification (NCBI taxonomy): domain Eukaryota; kingdom Metazoa; phylum Chordata; class Actinopteri; order Cichliformes; family Cichlidae; genus Oreochromis; species Oreochromis aureus. The sequence goes on from NC_052943.1 coordinate 32,209,814, forward strand.
AACATTTATTGAAATGGAATAGAAATATTCCAGATGTATTGTTCTACATCATTTATGACATGGATTGTAGATGAATGAAAACAAAACTGTGCATTTTTCATTTGCTCTCATGAGCAGCACAAATTGTTAAGAAGGACCACCACAGGCTATCCACTTTGAAAACTCTGGCTTAAGCAACTTGAAATAATGATAATAACATACATAGACTTTGACCCATTGGAGGAAATGAAAAACTTCTAGAGCTTTAATATGATATGAAACCCATCACATAATAAAAAGTCAGATGGCCCTTTTGGCCATCTTCTGACTTGCCAAAATGGGCTAATCAGGACCTCTTAGTTGGCATGGCAAGTATGCACACAATTCTCTAACCTCTTAGGGGTTCTCTCCTTTTGAGGCATCCTTGGGTTGTCAGTCTCCGTTGTTCCTGTCGGCTGAGGGTGATCACTCAGTTCCCTCCGTCCATCATCACCTTTATAAGTGTCGTTGGTTGTGGAAGGCAGCATGGGTGGCGCTGCTCCACACTAAAGAGTCTAGCTGATATCTCAGTTTATCACTAACACAGCTGATGTCCAAAAAATAAAGTAAAAAAAAATAGCAAATATTTAATCCCATATTTTTGTGCTGAAACTAAATGATGGCATTTGGCACGTCACATCCAAATTTGTTTCATTCTCTTTGTATTCTCTTTAATTTGTATGTTTTTTACTGAGTTTTTTCATTGCTCTGGTCCGAAACAGTCTGAATTACTCTTAATGAGGTATTTTTCACAAAGTTACATGTGCAGCACTCTGTACCGCTTACTTCCTTTGACAAAAATAATAGGAAGCATTAATAGATATTCTCTAATGCTTTTGTGTTCGTGTCCACTTTCCTGCAGGTGCAGTAGCACAACTGAACCAGGACTGTGAACCAGCATTTGAGGGATAAACTTTAGATTTGACAGTTTGTGGTGATTCTCTTCTCTTTGTAATTACAGGAGCTGCCCTCAGATCAGACATCAGCACCACCCAGTGACAACAGACAAATCATTTATTGTCCCCTCTTAATGATGAATACACTTATTTAATATTAGAGTAATTTGGAGTAACTCCAGAATTAACTGATGAAAAAAGTGCAAGGGCTCATATGACACATGTCAGTGAAAGTTGCAGCTGTTTTACTGACAAAAGTAACTGGTGTAACTGGTGTCAGTATATATGAGCATAAACAGTAACTCTGTTTGGTGTTACACTGAGTGTAGTCAGCTGCATGAGGAGGACATGATATTTTCTCTAACAACATTAAATAAAACCTGATGTAATTTCAAGTTTTTCATTAACATTAATCTGGAATTATTTCACACTGTGCTAATAGTGTGTTATTTGCCATTAGTTAGTTCAGAGTCATTAATACCAGAGCAACCAGTGAGAATCATTTATATTTTAAATATATAACTTTCTACAGGACTGAATATAACATCATCAAAAAGTCCAGAGCTTCTGCTTTGTGTGATGTCAGAAGTACTCAGTACTCACACAAAGGTCACTATCACACTGTTCATGCAGTGCCGGGGCTTGTCCATCTTCTGGGACGGGCTTGCAGTGAAGATTTACTGGTGAAGATTGTGAGTCCTGCTTGATCCCTGTGATGAGCTTCAGTCCTCCTGATGTTTTTAACATGATGTGTGCCTCAATGGGTCAGTTGAGCATCTGGAACAAGACAGATGTTCCATGCTTTTTATCAGCACTACATTCATTTATGTTATTTCTACAATACGGTAGTTATATTTTCCAAATAACCTCACATCCCTCAGCATTTGAAAAAAATAGAAAAAGAAAAGAGATCCAGCAGCTCCTGAATTTTGGATGTTTCTTTTTAACCTTAACCCTGTGCTATTGAAATATGTGTTGTTGTTTTTTCCTTTTTAAAGAATGGCTGTGCCAATTCCTGGCATTTAAGGGACAACTAATGTAATCATTCTAACTGGCACACTGGCAAATGTCTATTTATACATTGTTTCCCATCTTATCCTTCTTTATCTATTCCCCAATGTTAAGGTTTTCCATGTGCCTGTATTTCCCCATTTAGTTATGGTTCTCACTTCCTGTTTTATTTTGGTAGTGACTTATATAGTGGCTGTGTCCGAATTCAGGGGAAGGATGCTCATAAGGACACTACCTACCTACGTCACAAGGTAGTGTCCTTAGACGGACGGGTAGTCAGGAAGTGAGAAGGCTTGGACAGCCCCCTTTTTTTCTCCATAGAAACTTTATTGAACAAACAATGAGTATCCAACATAACAGATGGGCTGTGGACAGCCTCCCAGCCTTCAACTCCGCCCTTACTTGCGTGTTTTTCCGGACGCTAGCGCCACAGCGCGAAAACTTTAAAATGGACCCAGATATCTCTCTCTGTTGTTTGGACAATTTTATTTCTCAAGGAGCTAGAAAAACCTTATCGTCGCCGCCCGCACGTTTTGTACCTTAGGCTCATCAGAGACAATCATATCCAGGTAAAATAATTTCCTTTAATCTACACGCATTTAGGAATTACTTAGCTAATTACACGGATAATTGAAATATCACCGGTGTTGTGCCAAAAAAGTGTTCACCTGCCAAAACTGATTTCCAATGTTTCCGAGTGTAATATGTGAAATATCTTCATGTATGTTGGTAAATAGACTTCAATGAACATGGTTTACAAAGGGTTTTATATATACAATAATTACCTGTTGTTCAAGTATCTTTATAACTCTGGTTATAATGTAGGTACAATTGATATATTTGTTGCGCTGTCTGCTGTCCTCTTGGCCAGATTACTCTTAAAAAATAAATTTCTAATGTCAATAAGATTTTTTTTTTAACTGGATGAATAAAGGATATATAAAAGTCACTGCCAAAAACTGATTGCAGCTTCTACCTTGTTACTGGAATGTTGCTGGTGGCAGGTGACTTGATATCATTAATGAGGGACACATTTGACATGTTTCACATATTATAGACCAACAAGTTATTCATAGCAGGTTAAATACGAGCAATCAGTTTAGGGCAAAAACCGAAATCAGTTTTGGCAGGCGATCATTTTGCCACAACATCGGTCATTCTCACACATGTACTGTATCATATAAAATATATAAACTAAATATCTTTGAAACGTATAGAATCTAATCTTTTGTTTGTTTTTGTTTTTTTACATAGCACTTTATCAAACTGTTGTCTGCTACAGAGTTACAAGTATTATACTAATAATATAGCATCCACCATCTCCTGCTTGCATATCTCTGAAAACATCTTTGTGGTGTGGCAGCCACGAGTGGGCCAGCCCTGCAAACCCTGTGGATGGACGATGCAGTGGACAGTGGGAGGAAGCATCCTAAAGCTCTCTTTGCAGACCACCCTGTGTGATTCTCCACTCACCCACCAGAAAAGACAAACCGCAGGTCTCAGTTGCAGCAGCTCATCCACGTCTGATCTTGCTCGGGCAGATTCAGCAACACTGCCAGAGACTTCCTGTAATCTATTACAGTTGTTCAAGAAACGGTCCAGGAACAGGTCACTCAGGTTAACCCTGTGTGAACAACTGTAAATATTGTTTTTCCATCTTTACATACTGTGTATTTGAAATATTCTTGTTTAATTGTTATTGTTATTTACTTTATTGCTATCAAATAAATATCCAAGTAATATTGTTCAAAGTTAGCGTTATGTTCATACGTGTTACAAATGCCTGTAAATCAAATTGAGTTCAGTGACAATTACTGTTTGTTTGAATCAATTTATTAATAACATAAAACCTTTAAACTAATGCAACACATATAACAATGTAACAAATATATTCAAATAAATAAATTTCTCAATACATAACTCATTTGGGAACTAATCTTTCAAGAAGTGAAAACAATCTGTCCATCCTCTCCCTGCTCTCCTCTCCTCAGCCTCTCTTTGCTGCCTCATGTCCTCTCTGATGAGGTCTAGCAGCTCATCATCCCCATCTCTTTTACTCTTTCTCCCTGTCGTAGGTGGCTGAGCCGCTTCGTCATCGCTGTCGTTTTGGTCACCCACTGCTGCGCTTGGCCCTGGAGTGTCCTCAGGGAGAGAGGACATTAGGACAGGTGCCTTAATGGAAGGCATCTGTCCTATCACCTCATCCATGAGGGCAAACCAGGGCCAAGTAGCAGCAGTGGGCTTCCCACTGACCCCCTCTCCTGAGCCTGGATACTTGCAATCCTAAAGGCAGAGGAAATCAAAAATGACAGCAGGCAAATAAAAACACCACAACAACTCTTAGTAATTGCACATTTATTAACTTGTGTTCTTGAGAATTATCTTCTTGTTAACACACATACGTACTTTGTATTTTTTAAAGTCATCTCATGTCTTCTGGCCTGCAAGCGGGTGACCTTCCCCTGCAGGCCCATCTTCTCCAGAATTATCCTGATCACACACAATAAATAAGAGAAGAAAGGAAACCATGGCAACTATGTTAATCCCTAAATCCCAAAGTTTTCACAGCAGAACACCAGAGGAACACCGTCTGGACATCACAGGTTCTGTACAGCAGCGGTCCGTGAGTCGTTTGGTACCGGGCCACGAGAGTTAAGGCTCCGGTGTGAAATTTATGGTTTTCAGGGGTTTTATCGTTAACTCGGTTTCCCTGAGTCTTTCCCTTGTTGTAGTTGTGTCTTATTTTGAAAGAAATATTTACACGTTACCATAGCGACCAGAGAGCATTAAGTGGCAGAGAGGAGAATGTTACTGTCAATATTGGCGCATTTTCAGGAGGACGCTTCTAATAAAGTTACACAGTTACACAGTACATTCACGTTTATTATTATATTTACAAAATACCACCGTTTTTGTCTTGGTCGGATCATTTTATGTGGTTGTATTTATCCGCGATACCTTAAAGGCTGCTCCGTGTCTGACATAAACCGGTCTGTGGCGCAAAAAAGGTTGGGGACCGCTGCTGTACAGCATGAGGGCTAATAGGACCGTACTCATATGAATATGATGCGTAAATTGATTTATTCTTGTACATCCACGCCGTAGCGGCCCAATTCTTCACCCAAGTGAAGAGGTGATCGTTTTCTCCTCATTTTAATAAATTAAGCCGTTTGGTCTTTGTTCCCCACAACATATCACCAATTTGAAAAAATCAAAATTAGCTGTATGTAAGCGGCAATACATGAAAAATCGCGGGACCCCCAATACAAGCTGGTTTACGGTTATTTTAAAGAAAAGAAACATGTCTATGCAGATGCCCAAAGCTTAACAAAACGACCGCTATAACAATTTAACTTTTGTACAACCAGATTTTCATATACTTACATATGAAAGTGTTTTCCTCTCCTGCTTCGACCACAATCGTTATCAGAAACAAATCTCCTCTATGACCCGCAATGACTCCTGGGATATAGTAGGACATGAAGGATACATCAGACCATCCTTAGAATTCAGGGCAAAGTAGGACGCATTTGTCGCCACATTTTGAGTGCTCTTTGAATTCGGACAGCCTTCGTCGGGTCACCGTGACGTCATTGCCTCCAAATATGGCATTGGCGCATCCTTCCCCTGAATTCGGACACAACTAACCCTCAAATTCGCGGAAAAGTAGGACACATTTGTCGCCACATTTTGAGTGCTCTTTGAATTCGGACAGTCCTCGTCGCGTCGCTGTGACGTCATTGCCTCCAAATATGGCATTTTAAGCATCCTTCCCCTGAATTCGGACACAGCCATAGTTTTCCCCTGGTCTCATTACATTGATTATTTGCCCCTGTGTGTTTTCCCCTGTGGTGTTGACTTCCCCTAATTAATCCTCTGAGTGTACATATAGCTTCTGTCCTCCCTTTGGCCTTCTTGCAACTTCTGTTGTTTCAGCCTGCCTTACCCTGCTAACTTGATTTGTTATCTTCTCTGGACTTTTGTGTTTTGGATTGTATGCTATCCACCATTAAATATTTTGCTTTCTGTTTAAGCCTGTCTGATGTAGAGTTAGTTTTTGGGTTCACTTTTTACTTGCTGAAATATGACAAAAATAAAGTTATGGTCTTAGTTCAGGGCTAGGGTTGGGGCCATCACACTCTAGGTTATATCATATCCCCAGGGGACTTTAAAAGTTTATCAATTTATATTTTTAGTTTAGTTACCTTTACTGATTTGCCCTCTGCCAATGTATATAATAATGTAGGATGACTGGTCACTAAAACTGGAGTCTGTGTGTCTTTGCTTGCAGATTTTGGTCCGAAACCCAATATGGTGAAATTTAGTATGGTTTACTGCAGTAAAATAAATAACTGCAAAGTTATTAGTTATGATCACATCCAAGGCAATATTGTCACCTTATTACTAATTCTTTTGTTTCATTCAATGTGGGCTTGTCATGATAAGCATATTAACTTGGTGCCAAACATGCACACAGAATAAGTAAATCTCTAATGTCAGATGCCCCAGTGGTAATCTTTTACTGGCTTAGTATACATAGTGTAATTTTCTCAGAGTAAGTGAGTCAGGTTTTCTTTGGCTCCTTTGTTTTTAATTCTTGCCCATTCCATGTGGTACTTTCAAAAAGGCAGCACCTGCAGCAGAAGGGCATCGGTACAAATCCTCAAATGAACTGAAAGACATAGAAGTGAAAACAAAAGTTTTCCTCCTCAGCTAAATTACCCTTTTCTGTCTGTTTGTATTGTGACAGCAGAAGACAGAGTAAACTTTATAGCTGTCTGCTGTGGATGAAGTTTCATGGTGGCGAAGTCCAGTTGTTAATAGATTCACCAGCACTGTGGAGAAAGCTGTAATCCTTGGTTTAGGATTCTGACTGTGGTACAGGGCACTTAGCAGAATAGGCTATTTGGGCTAAGTAGGGTATAACACACTCACACAAACTACTGATAAGGCTATATAATGCATGTTCAGACTTTTGTTCAGTCTTCCAGAATTGTCTTTTCTATGAGTGCCATCAGATTTGTCACAACTAATCTTAAAAAAAAAAATAGCCATAAAGGTGCTTGCTTGCAGATTATATGTTTACTAAGCAGTAAAAACTTACCTAAATTGTCACCTGTATCTAATTTAACAACCTCCCTAAAAGCACCATTCCTGTAAGCTGAACTGGTATTTCTTCAGATTTAGGTGACTATGTAATGAGCTCTAAACCCAAATCTCTATCAGTAGTAGGACCATTGGAGGTAAAGGAGATCGTGACTAGTGGCTTATTGACGACTTTAACTTAGAATTAGAAACCACTTATTTCCATGTCTCACTTCCTCTGCAGAACTCAGAGTAACAATCAAACTTAACAAAAAAATGCAGAGCTCATTCACACCGTCTCCATCTATGACTCACTTTTTGTTTCACTTTTGGAACAGTTTATTAAGAGCTGAAGTAAGCTTGCTAGTTGTTGTCATTGTTATTTAGATATGAAATTAAAATTCTGTTCACATTTTGTGACCCTGAAAAAGTTGTGTACTGGTGTATGAAAAACACAGATATATTAACCGCTGATTTGCCCCAAGTTACAGTGTATATTTCACTTAAACTCCAAAGTGCTGAGTTTAGAAAGAATGTTATCCTTTTTAACTTTACTGGTAATGTTGAAGGATGTGACTGAAGAACACAGGAAGAGACGATGCATGATGTAAAAGAAGACAAGCCACTGTGTTTTGTTTTGTTTTTTTTAATTAAAATTGTTCTTCCAAATCTTGGTAATTAGAAGACAAAAGGGCATCATTCTAACTGAAACACATCAAAAGCTTTGATAGATTTTTCTCCTTTGAAAGTGCACAGGTAATCCATAGTTACCCATAGTTTGGTGTCACGTTGCCAAATTGCTGTCCTGGTGGGCAAAACATTACCTCATTTTCATGGCCAATAGACCCCACGTTCACAGAAATGTGGCCTGGTTATTTCCAATGTGTGAAAATGCCATTGTTCTATACGTGATGTTTACAAGACCTGCCCAAACTTACTATTACTGATCTACAACCCCTTTGTAAGTTGTCATCTAAAGCACCAACAAGAGCTTTAACATGTATGCATGATCTTGCATCCATAGAGACAAATGTGAGTTTAATATTCCTTAAACCTTCATTCAGACATCCGAAACATTGTTGCTGACAGGAGCACGTTGCAGCAGACGAAGGTTTCTGGGATTCATGCCACTTCTGGCGAACCTTGAACTTGAACAAGTTTGAACAAACTACCACATGTAAATCTTACATTGACTTGGACTTTTACAGTGGAGGACCAGAAACGTTATGGCATTATTAATTTGTCACATTATTGTTGTGTCATAACAGTAAGTTGACCGAATATTTTTCTGATGTAGGGTAAGTAGGTACCACTGACAGCATGGTTTGGTGTGGAGTAGCAGGGATAAGTGTGGTTCCCCTTGTAAGGCAGGGTTAGGAGAGGTGTGTTCACATGTTGATGTCATACTGTATGCTCTTCTGGCAGCTGTCAGTAAACGCTGATTAGTTCATTCGATTGCACAGCAACCATCTGGCATTTTGGCTATACTTCTGATGTTGAAAGGATGGCTGAAGGGCAAAGACCACAGTACTGTTTTTGCCCAGCAGGTGGGCATGTCCCAGTAGCTCTGGCATCACATGAAAACTATTGATTGGCAGATGTTTGTTTGTTTGTTTTTTTGTTTGTTTTTTTTAAATCCTTATATTCCCACACGTGGGAAATTTTGTAGTCCTCTGCATTTAACCCATTCACTCCATGAAAGTGAGCAGCTACCAATCCAGCACCCAGGGAGCAGTGTGTAGAGATGGTACCTTGCTCAAGGGTACCTCAGAGTAGCTGTTAGTAGTAGTTCGGTGGCTTCAAACCCCCGATGTTCCAATCATGGGGCAAACACTCTACCTACTGATCCCTCCCCCCATTAACTATCAAGTAAATGGAGTGGTGTCATTTATGAACATAGTGATGTGTTTTAGCACATTACAATTTGAAGTGTCGAAGGCCTGTGGTTCTTATTGTTGAAAATTCTGGAATTGCAAATGCTGTTACCAGATTCTTGTCTCAGAATAGAACTCTTGTTTCAACTTGTACACCCTCATCATCCCGTGGTCAAACTACATCAAATGCGACTTCAAACTGAAACTGAATTCTCAAAGTTACAATTATTATTTAAAAAATGTACATTTATAACTTTAAAAGATGAATGTCTTTCTCATCAAAAGCATGTAAATGTTCAAAGGTTATGTTTATTGACTTTTTTTTCTCTTTTTTTCTCACAATTTCAAATTTCTTATGTGGGGCATCATTGGCTGTAAATGTAAATGTTAGATTCAGTTTGGTTCCTTCAATTTTATTTATGTAGCCCAAGAGATAAGGTAAACACTGCACAATATCATATCCTCCATGACTGTGGGGAAAGAACCCCCTATTATCTGGCAGAACCAAGTTTAAAAATAAGAAATGAAATGAAAACAGACCAAAACACAAAGATTTGAGTGTTCAGTGAGCATAGATAAGTGCTATGGAAATGCTAGTGTATGAAGATGTATCATAAAATGTATAAAATAATAATAATAATAATGAAAAAAACAGCATCTTGTGTCATTATACTGGAGTTGAAATTGTTCAAGGTTTAACACCAGTCTCTGTAAGGAACAAAGTTACGGTAGTATATGTTATTTTCAGAGTGTAAGTTGTCAGAGTTTCACAAATCCAACCCTTTTTTCACAATGTGATATGCAATATTGAAATATCTTTTTTTTTTTCCTTTTGTGAGCACAGCATCCGTCTTCTCATGGGGGCTTACCAAGGTGAAAAGCCTTTATTTTTCTACACCATAATAGTTTCAGAAAGTAAAGTTCTGTTGTCATTGAAGCAAATGTTGAGGGACACACCAACATCTGCTTTCACTGATAGAAAATGGTCTTAAATCACTATACTTTTGAATGCAGTTATCTGGACTTCATGCATCATGAAAGTGTTGTACATTATTAGTATTGTTCTAGTTTTAGCAAAAGGAAAAAAAAATCATTGGGGATTGTAAGTGTGTAGCAACAATGTTCTTGTACCGGTTAGAACAGAAACCCACTTATTATTGTCTCTGACTCATTCTAGCTCTTAGCCACCCTCTCACAGTAAATAAAGTTTCAGTTGTATTTTCTCCTCTACTGCCTGTGTATACTCACACACTCATACATGCTCCCTTTATGTGCATTGATCAAAACTGTACCATAATTCCATCTCCGCCTCGTTCACAGAATGAGCTTGCACCCATTTTTGTTTGACACATCCGGGAGTTATGATTCTCTGTTTTTTCTGCGAGTCACAACTAAAGAAGTCACTTCGATAAATGACGAAACATTTCTTCCACTGAAACGCTGCGTCCAGATCAACAGAATCAACTTTTTGGGATTTCCTTGCCTGTGTGATTGAGTATGCATCAAGACACAACTGAGTTATAGTTCACAAATATGAGTGGATACAATACAAGCAGTTCTCAGTAAGGCTTTGCAGTTTTTAAATGGTTTTTAAATTGTTAAGCTCTTTTAAAAAAAACGAGCTAATCTCTAACGCGTAAAGCGTGAACCATGAAATAATTGCCAGAACGCTCTTTTCATGTTTATTGAATCTCTGATAAAATTTGAGGGGAAAAAAAGTTTTAAAAAAGGGGGAAAAATGAAAGTATTGCCTAGACATTTATTGTGCATATTTGTTTTTTGGGGGGCAGGGGGTCACACTGATGTAGTAAAAGCCTCATAAAACTCATGTATCAAATATGATACATTAAATATGTAAAACAACATGACATTTCTTTTATTCTCTTTTAAGTCATAATTTTGTTCACTGAATCAGGAGTCACAAGAAGACAGCAAAAAGGAGATACTTGTGCGACATCGTGCAGTTTTTGAAGAGATAAAGTTTCAATTACTTAATCCTCTATGGTAAGACTTTGACCTTTCCAGAGTTAAAGTTACAACAATTTGAAATGAGTAATTTAAATGTGTAGGTTTGTTGTACCAAAGGAATGCTGCCTTTCCAACACTGCCACATGGATGTATCAGTAGATGTTAGATTCAAAGATGGGTCCTTCTCACTTAAATGAAAATGGCTCTTGATGCACCAAATGCCAAAAAGGCATTTGGTTTTCTAAATATTACATTTCCAGTTGATTCAAGTTGTATTAGAATTTCAGTTGATTCAGCATACGATGGATAAGGTGTATCCTCTGGATACAGAGGAAAGACGACCTTTGGAGATTTGTTGGTAGAATGAGGAAGTACAGGAAAGTCTTCAGAGTAATTATTAGCAAGGAATAAATGGGATAGGCAGGGAGATGAAGAAAGTAGACAGGAATGCTGGGAAGCTAGACGTATGCCAAACAAAGAGGTAGCAAAAAAAAAAAGGAAAAGAGTTACAGTAGAGTGAGTTGTATGTGAGGCTGGACACTATTGAAATAGAAAAGGATTTGTATTGATTAGCTAGACACAGAGAGAGAGAGAGAGAGAGAGATGAAAAAGATGTGAAAAAAGTGTTGATTAAGAGATTAACAGAGATGGAAATGTACTAACAAGTAAAGAGTGTGCTGAGAAAGTGGAAGTACTCTGAGGAGTTGATGAATGAAGAAAATGAGGGTCGAGAAAGGGAGAAGGAGGTTAGATGGAGGGGGCAGTGAATCCGAAAGTGCAGAAGACGTGAGAGCAGCAATGAGGAGGATGAATAATGGAAAGGCACTTGGTCCAGGTACCATACCTGTGGAGGTATGGAGATGTACGTGAGAGAGGCCAGTGGACTCTTAAACCAGATTTAACATTTAACACAATTTTGGCAAGTGAGAAGATGCCTGAAGAATGCAATGTGCTGAAGTGTACTGATGCCAATTTTAATTTAATTAATTTTAATTTATTTGTGTCTTGCCCTACTGTACATAGAGTGTCCTTTATCTTTCTTAATTCTCTCTCAGTAGGAAGGAAACAGAACATTTAGTAGTAGTGGTATTCAGTAGTAAGGCCTGCTATGATGTATGGTTATGAGATGTCAGCATTAACACAACGCATCTTCAGTTCTGCCTCTTCTCAAAGATTTTCCTGGGAGTGACCAGGATCTACAAGCTCGGGTCAAGTGGTCTGGAGACAAAGTTAGAGGGCTGAGATGGTTTTGGATATGCACTGAGGATTGAAAAAAAGAGAAAGATCTTAGACGATGTTCATGGATGTAGTGAAGGAGGACTTGCAGAAAGTTGGTGTAACAGAAGAGGATGCTAGGAACAGGGTGAGTTGCAGTGAGATGATCCATTGTGGTGACCTCTGTAGTTAGCAGTCAAATGAAGAAGAAAACATTTAGTTGGCTGAAATGAAAAGATGCAGACATATAACCAAGGTGAATTGAGTCAGACCACGTATCAGTTGATGTGTGATCTAAAGTTTGCAAAGTCCACATTTTGAATAAACTGATTGTGCTACTTTGGCTGAGTCATGGAAGCCTTTCGTATGCATCTGAAATAATCCAGTGTTAGTCTGTTGTTTGAGATTTCTGTATTTTTCCTATATTTATTCTACTAGATGTTTCTTCACTGTGAAAAGACTTTTTTCCATCATAATTTTTTTTCCACTTTCAACAGCTGTGACAGAAAAAAAGCTCTTTCAGTCTCATCAGTGGGTGTAGCTGGTTTTACATTACACAAGTTACTAAACTCAAAGAAGAAACAGTGAGACACAGACATCATGCACACACATGCACATTTAGAACAAGCAGTATAGCAGCAGAAGCCAAATGACAAGGCCTAATGAGGGAACAAGGGACAGAGGGAATCAAAGAGTGACAAAGGACAGAGAGCAGTAAAGGGGGTGGAGAGGGTGAGGCTAATGAGAGGCTGTGCATAACCAGCATGCTACTGCCACTGCATGACCAAAGCTGTGATCAGAACCAGCTGAGCAGCAGGCAATGAAGGACCATGCATGTGTTTGTGCACGTGTGTGAATGAGATAGGAGAGGAAAGGAGGGAGCAGTGAGAGGGTTGTCCATTATCACACAACTCAAAAAAGAAACAGTGTTGGTGTTCTGTCGCACTGCCAGTTGGGTAAACTGGATGAATGCAGGAAGTGTGGAACTGTGGAGTGTGAGTTGTTAGACACTCATTAGTTTCTAAGCAGTGATGCCATTAGGACAAGGTGACAAGCAGAGGGAAATCGGCATTGGAACAGGGTTGATTGACTGCCAAATGAAATTAGAATTCATAGTAGCTTGAGGTGCAAACACCATTTCTTTGTTCAAATATTCCAAAAATAATAACAATAATGTCTTCTTCAACCAGTGGGAATTGCTCAGCAATAGGTATTTTGGCAAGCGGTGATGCAGTACTCAGTTCTAGTCATGAAATACACACCCATGGAAATAGTCAGTCCTCATGGTCAGGACTTGGTGGTAGTTGTGTTTCACACATTGGCAAACCTGAGATTTTCCACACCAAGCCTTTAAGTTACTAGGTCAAGGTTTCTGAAAATCTCCTGTGCATGTCACGGTGCTGGGTCTGACCCAGTGTTTTGTGTTTACTGGTTTATTTATATTCTTAGATTATTGTCATTTTTGGTTTTCTGCTTGTGTTTATTCTTAGTTCCTAGGATTTAGGTTTGTGTTATTTTTGCCTTCCCTTTGTTCCTCATTTAGTCACTCTTGTCTTCATGTTCCCTTTGTCTCCCCAGTTAATTTTCTTGTGGTCCGGCTTCAGTTCTAGTTTTCCACTGCTTCAGTCCTTAGTTCCCATGTTCAGGGTTTTTCTTTGTTTTTTTGTGAATTTTCCAGGAATATAGCTGCCGCTTTCAGTTAACCTCCCATGTTGTGAGTCCCCTGTTTGGGTCCTCATCCTGCCTGCCACACAGCAAATACATGACACAGCATCATGGATGCAAATGTTCTGAAAGGATCACCAAAGCTACTGTTGAAATGGTAGATTGGCACACTTCAAAGCAAGCATGTTTCTGTGATATTCCATCAGACAAATTGTTTGCACAATTACTTAAACACAAGCAATCAGCTTAAAGGCACATTATACAGAGCTGTAAAGGTGAAAAACATGTAATAAAAAAAACGATGTGAAATACGTTCAGATCTACCACTTCAATAAAATATCACCTAACTCCAATCCTAAACAAGTGGAAGTTAAGAGGCTGAGAGTTTCTATTCTGCTTTTTACACAGTTCATAATTATCTGGTCTTCAGTTCATCAGGTTATTGATCAAAGCTGGTTTGAAAACTATACTTAAAGTTTTTTTTCTCTGTCCATTTATGTTGTAAAGCTCTTATGCTATCTTTCTGATTCATGGCAAGGATTTCTGAGAGAGGAAAAAGTGCAGTTTGTGTTATTAGCTTTTAGGGTCAATTCACAATGATGTGCTTTATGAAAATCCATCTGTCTGCTGGCTCCATCACAGAGAACACTTGTGCTATTCGATGAGCTGTTTGCTTTGTTTATAATTCATGTCTTTGATCCTCTTTGCATCTCCATCATCCCTTCTCTAGTGAGAATGGGTGTGAAGTCATCATAACTTAGGTTATTACAAAATATTCTTGTTTGTCTTAATGTGCAAATGGAAACGTAACTCTCAGGGGATTATGCAAGATGGAGTGAAATATGCATCTATGTGAATAACTGGCTGGGTAGCTTGCCAATAACTTGGCTGGGTTTAGTAATATGGCATCATAATGCCAGGTCCTGAAGTGAGGCTGTGAAATGTCCATAGTGATGATGAAGTTGTGATTACGAAGCAGCCATGCAATTAAAGTTGTTTCCCTCTGTCACTTTGATACAGATTTTCCCTCACAGTGCAAAGCACAAAATTAACTTTTTTAAGAAGATAAAAATGCGCTTCGCTCAGGAACACAAGGTTTTCTCTGTGCATGTGCTGATGGTAATTGTAACTAGTTGACATTGTATTCCTCCTACTGGATGAAAATTAGTTAGCTCTTCTGTGCAGTGGGATTGGGTAGTTGCAAGACTAACATACTTTTTAGAGTTATAAAATACATATAGCTTTCTATTCATCTTGGCACTTTCTAATATACCTTACAACCAAGTACCCCAGCCCTTATCTAACCAGTATCCTGAACAAAACTTAAAGGTCTCAGCAGGATACAAAAATGTCCTCTAGCTGACAGACTTAGGTCATGCCACCCCTTCAAAATCCTGTAGACTCTGTCACTACCAGTATCTCCATGGTTGGTGTTTCAAGGGATCAAACACCACAGGACATCTTGTGTGTAACAGGGAAGTGCAGGTGGCATTTTCTTCATGGACATCATATTATGCCTGGGAGGAGAATACGCAAGTCAGTCCGGCTCCTCTCTGTCTAACTGATCAGTTTTGTTGTGGCTAAAAACACATGAGTGAATCACGCTGTTGGGATACGGTTGAGTGCAGTTACAACAGAAAAATAAAAATAATTTATTTCGATCAGTAATCATATTGTTGATCACAACTTTAGTTTCAAGCTATGCCTTCGTGGAAACTCTAGTGCAGGGGTGCCCAATCCCAGTCCTCGAGAGCTACCGTCCTACAGCTTTTAGATGCATCCTTGGTCAGACACACCTGAATCAAATGAATGGCTTGTTATCAGGCCTTTGCCAAACTTGATGGCATGCTGAGGAGGTAATCAAACCATTTGATTCAGCTGTGTTGGAGTAGGGATGCATCTAAAAGCTGCAGGACAGTAGCTCTTGAGGACTGGGATTGGGCACCCCTGCTCTAGTGCAATGAGACCTTGCTGTAGAGCAACAAGCAGCTTACCTACTGTGAAGCTTAAATCTGCACTTTTATGAAGATGAAATTCTGATGTTACTGTCATTATTTTGCAGACAGCGAACAAAAGCAGAGTCTCACAGTCTCACTCATTACCTCGCCAAAGCTCCCAACTCTATGAGGTGAATTAGAGCAAACTGCAGTGCAAATATCTTTTTGTAATGAGTTGTAATAACAAGGACCCTGCTGCTTCATTACAATGGCAGGAGAGAGGAGATGAGAGATCCAGAGACATAGCAGGTGAGAGAGTGATATGAAGGGAAGTTTTATCTTTTCTTTCCCTCTGACTGAATCCTATTTTCTTGTTTTCAGTTAATTGAAACTCAAAGGATGAAACTCTGCGATGCATGCTGAATATGAAGGCACATCATGATTATCATTTGCAGACAATTATTCCCTCTTTTACCATCTTCTCACCTTAACCACAGCACGCATACAAACAAAGTTCCTTGTTGTCTTACAAATGACTTGAGAGTGTAAAATTGTTCTAATTTTTAAATGCCAGCTTTAGCTAGCAACTCCTAACAATGTTCTAATATCCAGTTATGTTTAAATATAATTTAAATTTGTGATGCACTGCAGCCTGAAATAGTTATGTGTGCCTATGCCAAGAGGCACACATATTACTATTCCTCGGATTTATTATTATTATGTGTGCCTATGCCAAGAGGCACACATATTACTATTCGTCGGATTTATTATGTGTGCCTATGCCAAGAGGCACACATATTACTATTCGTCGGATTTATTATTATTATGTGTGCCTATGCCAAGAGGCACACATATTACTATTCCTCGGATTTATTATTCTTCTTATTATTATGTGTGCCTATGCCAAGAGGCACACATATTACTATTCCTCGGATTTATTATGTGTGCCTATGCCAAGAGGCACACATATTACTATTCGTCGGATTTATTATTATTATTATTATGTGTGCCTATGCCAAGAGGCACACATATTACTATTCGTCGGATTTATTATTATTATTATTATTATTATTCTCCAGTTTCCGCCTGAAATTTTGCAGCGAATCTCGCCCCGCAGTTTTGAGACAAGCTTCATATATGTTACCTCATTTTGTGCGGCCGGATGTGGAATGGTGTGCTATGACTTTTGGTGTTTATGAATTTTATAGTTTTTTAAATATTAATATTTTAGTGAAAATTTTCCCGCGCTCCTCTGCCGAACAGTTTTGACATTAGGGTTACATATGTTAGATCATTTTGTGCGGCTGGAGCTGGACTATTATGTCATGACTTTTGGTGTTTATGACTTTTATAGTTTTTAAATATTAATATTTTAGTGCAAATTTAGGCCAATTCATCTTTTGGCGCCAAATAAACAGACTTCATTTGTGGTGTGTTGGCGCCATCTTTTGGTCCCATTGAAACAAATTTCAAACTTCATTTGTGGTGTGTTGGCTCTCTCTAGTGGTATGCCGGGAGTGGTACAGCCTGTCTACCCTTATTTGGATACCGTAATGATGACAATATTAATGGCGCGCACAGCCTCGCTGCTTTCAGGAACCATTGGAGGTTTTAAGGTTGCGCGAACCATTGAATAGTTACGGTAAACACAATGGCTTCTATGCTTGGTGGAAAACTCCATATCCCACAATTCATAGCACACCTCTGCCGAGTTAAACAATGGCGGCCACCACTTCGTTTTATATGTCTTTTATTAGTGTTTCTAGGTCACAAAATAAACTTTTAAGATATTTTCAGGCGAGAATGTAGGTGTGTAAACTTCAAATATCTGCTTGTTTTATCAAGACATCCCATATTAGCGACAATGCTCTGACGACCTCGGTCCTGCCTGACAGCTAGCCGGCTACCTAGCTAGCTGCCGACTTGGCTGCAAATGGACAGCGAGGGACTCTCTCTCCTTTCACCTCCCGGTCTCTCGCAAATGCTCGCACAGAATCGGAGTTACAGCTGGATGTGGAAAAAATAACTGAGTTGTTTGGTGGTGCTATAATGCGGAGCTACAACAGTGGGCAGCTATCCACGGTGTATGACAGAAAGGACATGCCGCGACCGCCCGATCGACCGGTGTTTGCTAATGCGGAGGTCAATCGTGGATCAGGGAAAGCGAAGGCAGGAGCGTGAGGTGAACTGAATTTCAGCTAAGTTATGACCTGCACTCTATTTGGGTCAGATATAAACCGAGTTTAGGTGTAGTTTATTTAGCAGCAGTTCTCTTATGTGTTGCTGATAGCCGGCTAGCTAGCTAGCGTCGATAGCATAGTTAGCTAGCGTCGGTAGCGACCCTTCGTGAAAAAGCACCCAGGCTTGGCTTATATTGAGGCGGGTGAAACTCGTGTCAGCATCCGGTCGCTCGCCGACAGTATGTGTTTTAGCTGGACTTATTTTTCGTTTATATGGGCCGATGATGCTGGAAACCAAAGGCAGGAGCGTGAGGTGAACTGAATTTCAGGTAAGAAGTTATGAACTGCACTCTATTTGGGTCAGATATAAACCGAGTTTAGGTGTAATTTATTTTCGTTGACCTTTTACAATCGTACTGCCACGGGAGTTTATATACAGCTGTGTGGGCACTAAGTTACTGACGTTGGACTTTATTTTATTCATTAGGGTTAGTTCATAGAGTTGCCGTGCCGTACAAACGGAATCGTCCCACATTCAGAGAAAACATTATGATTTATTCTGTCGTTACGAAGCCTCCGCTGTCATTCTCTCGCGTGTTGAAACGTCAATCATGAAACTGATCAATGATCGGCTGTTCGCTCTTATTTATCGCGGTAAACAACAGGAGCACGTTTAAGCTTGATCAGCTGTTGTTAGAATTCTTTTGATTTTAATTTCTAGTATCAGCTGATGTTTGCTGGAGCATGAAGATGAAATCAGGAGATGTCCTTACTGAATCATCAGAGCTGAACTGGTGATGGAGAAACAGGTTTACACTTTAGGTGACATGAATGAGTTGAAGGGAAGTTATGAGTTGTTTCTGAGAGACAAAGACCAAGCTCCTTTTTTGTGTAGCTGACAGCTGGTAACTGTGAAGGGGCGGATCTAGCAAAGCTTTTAGGGGGGGGGCAGCTAGGGCATTAACAGAGAAAGGTGGACACAAAGATATACTTTTCTTTCTTACTCTCATATAAAATATTTAGCTTTTATTAAATAGTTATCTGAATCTCACAACCAAAGTTTGTATAATAATACACAAGATTGGCTGTAGACCATTGTTCATAATTCAGAACACTGTGTAAAAATAACAAAAAACAAAAAGTGAATGCATGTGTGAAAAGTGGTCCATAATGTAATGCTTCAAAGCGTGTTCATGGAAACATTGTCGGGTCTGCCGTGGTACAATGGGACTTCTGCTCATGAACCTGTGTGCACAGCGTCTGCAAATCGGCGCTGTAATGAAGTAACTTCATCTTTACACAAAACTGTAAGCTGTCATCTGTGAAGCGTGAGCGGTGTTTGTTTTACCATAGTTCATGGTGGAGAATGGCTGCTCTTCTGAGTTTTGCTCTCTGTAGCCGTATGAATGGCAACTACAGTGATTAGCAGCGGCATAGGCACACACATAAAATTTCTTCTGAAATTTTCGCTTTCTAGTTATTATTATTATTATTCTCCAGTTTCCGCCTGAAATTTTGCAGCCAATCTCGCCCCGCAGTTTTGAGACAAGCTTCATATATGTTACCTCATTTTGTGCGGCCGGATGTGGAATGGTGTGCTATGACTTTTGGTGTTTATGAATTTTATAGTTTTTTAAATATTAATATTTTAGTGCAAATTTAGGCCAATTCATCTTTTGGCGCCAAATAAACAGACTTCATTTGTGGTGTGTTGGCGCCATCTTTTGGTCCCATTGAAACAAATTTCAAACTTCATTTGTGGTGTGTTGGCTCTCTCTAGTGGTATGCCGGGAGTGGTACAGCCTGTCTACCCTTGTTTGGATACCGTAATGACGACAATATCAATGGCGCGCACAGCCTTGCTGCTTTCAGGAACCATTGGAGGTTTTAAGGTTGCGCGAACCATTGAATAGTTACGGTAAACACAATGGCTTCTATGCTTGGTGGAAAACTCCATATCCCACAATTCATAGCACACCTCTGCCGAGTTAAACAATGGCGGCCACCACTTCGTTTTATATGTCTTTTATTAGTGTTTCTAGGTCACAAAATAAACTTTTAAGATATTTTCAGGCGAGAATGTAGGTGTGTAAACTTCAAATATCTGCTTGTTTTATCAAGACATCCCATATTAGCGACAATGCTCTGACGACCTCGGTCCTGCCTGACAGCTAGCCCGGCTACCCAGCTAGCTGCCGCGACTTGGCTGCAAATGGACAGCGAGGGACTCTCTCTCCTTTCACCTCCCGGTCTCTCGCAAATGCTCGCACAGAATCGGAGTTACAGCTGGATGTGGAAAAAATAACTGAGTTGTTTGGTGGTGCTATAATGCGGAGCTACAACAGTGGGCAGCTATCCACGGTGTATGACAGAAAGGACATGCCGCGACCGCCGATCGACCGGTGTTTGCTAACGCGGAGGTCAATCGTGGATCAGGAAAGCGAAGGCAGGAGCGTGAGGTGAACTGAATTTCAGGTAAGAAGTTATGACCTGCACTCTATTTGGGTCAGATATAAACCGAGTTTAGGTGTAGTTTATTTAGCAGCAGTTCTCTTATGTGTTGCTGATAGTCGGCTAGCTAGCTAGCACCGCTAGCATAGTTAGCTCGCGCCGCTAGCGACCCTTCGTGAAAAAGCACCCAGGCTTGGCTTATATTGAGGCGGGTGAAACTCGTGTCAGCACCCGGTCGCTCGCCGACAGTATGTGTTTTAGCTGGACTTATTTTTCGTTTATATGGGCCGATGATGCTGGAAACCGAAGGCAGGAGCGTGCCGTACAAACGGAATCGTCCCACATTCAGAGAAAACATTATGATTTATTCTGTCGTTACGAAGCCTCCCTGTCATTCTCTCGCGTGTTGAAACGTCAATCATGAAACTGATCAATGATCGGCTGTTCGCTCTTATTTATCGCGCTAAACAACAGCAGCACGTTTAAGCTTGATCAGCTGTTGTTAGAATTCTTTTGATTTTAATTTCTAGTATCAGCTGATGTTTGCTGGAGCATGAAGATGAAATCAGGAGATGTCCTTACTGAATCATCAGAGCTGAACTGGTGATGGAGAAACAGGTTTACACTTTAGGTGACATGAATGAGTTGAAGGAAGTTATGAGTTGTTTCTGAGAGACAAAGACCAAGCTCCTTTTTGTGTAGCTGACAGCTGGTAACTGTGCAGGGGCAGATCTAGCAAAGCTTTTGGGGGAGCTAGGGCATTAACAGAGAAAGGTGGACACAAAGATATACTTTTCTTTCTTACTCTCATATAAAATATTTAGCTTTTATTAAATAGTTATCTGAATCTCACAACCAAAGTTTGTATAATAATACACAGGATTGGCTGTAGACCATTGTTCATAATTCAGAACACTGTGTAAAAATAACAAAAAACAAAAAGTGAATGCATGTGTGAAAAGTGGTCTATAATGTAATGCTTCAAAGTGTGTTCATGCAAACATTGTCGGGTCTGCCGTGGTACAATGGGACTTCTGCTCATGAACCTGTGTGCACAGCGTCTGCAAATCGGTGCTGTACAAAGTAACTTCATCTTTACACAAAACTGTAAGCTGTCATCTGTGAAGCGTGAGCGGTGTTTGTTTTTACCATAGTTCATGGTGGAGAATGGCTGCTCTGCTGAGTTTTGCTATCTGTAGCTGTATGAATGGCAAACTACACTGATTACCAGCGGCATAGGCACACATAAAATTTCTTCTGAAATTTTCCCTTTCTAGTTATTATTATTATTATTATTATTATTATTCTCCAGTTTCCGCCTGAAATTTTGCAGCGAATCTCGCCCCGCAGTTTTGAGACAAGCTTCATATATGTTACCTCATTTTGTGCGGCTGGATCAGGAATGGTGTGCTATGACTTTTGGTGTTTATGACTATTATAGTTTTTTAAATATTAATATTTTAGTGAAAATTTTCCCGCGCTTCTCTGCCAAACAGTTTTGAAAATAGGGTTACATATGTTAGATCATTTTGTGCGGCTGGAGCTGGACTAGTATGGTATACACTTTTGGTGTTTATGACTTTTATAGTTTTTGAAATATTTAGATTTTAGTGCAAATTTAGGCCAATTCATCTTTTGGCGCCAAATAAACAGACTTCATTTGTGGTGTGTTGGCGCCATCTTTTGGTCCCATTGAAACAAATTTCAAACTTCATTTGTGGTGTGTTGGCTCTCTCTAGTGGTATGCCGGGAGTGGTACAGCCTGTCTACCCTTATTTGGATACCGTAATGACGACAATATCAATGGCGCGCACAGCCTCGCTGCTTTCAGGAACCATTGAGGTTTTAAGGTTGCGCGAACCATTGAATAGTTACGGTAAACACAATGGCTTCTATGCTTGGTGGAAAACTCCATATCCCACAATTCATAGCACCCTCTGCCGAGTCAAACAATGGCGGACACCACTTCGTTTTAAACGTCTTTTATTCTTGTTTCTAGGTCACAAAATAAACTTTTAAGATATTTTCAGGCGAGAATGTAGGTGTGTAAACTTCAAATATCTGCTCGTTTTATCAGGACATCCCATATTAGCGACAATTCTCTTACGTGTTGCTGATAGCCGGCTAGCTTAGCTTAGCTAGTGCCACTAGCGACCCTTTCGTGAAAAACCACCCAGGCTTGGCTGATAGTGAGGTGGCTAAAATTTGTTTAATCGCCCGATCGCTCGGCAAGGGTCTGTGTCTTAGCTGGACTTATTTTTCGTTTATATGGGCCGATGATGCTGGTCGATGTGGAAAAAATAACTGAGTTGTTTGGTGGTGGAGCTACAACAGAGGGCAGCTATCCACCGGTGTGTGACAGAAAGGACATGCCGCGAACGAGACATAAAGGCGGTGAGGCTACCGCCGATCGACCGGTGTTTGCTAACGCGGAGGTCAATCGTGGATCAGGGAAAGCGAAGGCAGGGCGTGAGGTGAACTGAATTTCAGGTAAGAAGTTATGACCTGCACTCTATTTGGGTCAGATATAAACCGAGTTTAGGTGTAGTTTATGTTCGTTGTGCTGACTTTTCAATCACTTACAATAACTCGTACTGCGTGCTAGCTAGCACTACGGGAGTTTATATACAGCTGTGTGCGCGCTAAGTTACTGACGTTGGACTTTATTTTATTCATAATGGTTAGTTCGTAGAGTTGCCGTACAAGCGGAATCGTGCCACATTCAGAGAAAATATTAAGATTTATTCTGTCTTTGAAGCCTCCCTGTCATTCTCTGCCTGTTGCAACTTCAATCATGAAACTGATCAATGATCGGCTTTTCGCTCTTGTTTGTTTATTGCGCTAAACAACAGCAGCACGTTTAAGCTTGATCAGCTGTTGTTAGAATTCATTTGATTTTAATTTCTAGTATCAGCTGATGTTTGCTGGAGCCACAGCTGTAGAAGCGGCTGGTCGAAACCAGGAGATGACCTTACTGAATCATCAGAGCTGAACTGGTGATGGAGAAACAGGTTTAACTTTTTTTTAGGTGATATGAATGAGTTGAAGGGAAGTTATAAACTGTTTCTGAGAGAAATAAACACCAAGCTCCTTTTTTTTTTAGCTGACAGCTGGTAACTGTGCAGGGGCGGATCTAGCAAAGCTTTTGCCAGGGGGCCAGGTAGGGCATCTTACAACCAAAGTTTGTATAATAATACACAAGATTGGCTGTAGACCATTGTTAATCATTCAGAACACTGTGTAAAAATAACAAAAACAAAAAGTGAATGCAAAAGTGCATAAATATTTATTTTACGTGTTTGATGTGTGTGGCGGGCGTGGTCTGCAGTGCCGCTGCAGGGAGGTGGACCCACCTGAGCGGCATCTGCAATCACGCCTCTCTGGCGTAGTCTGTGCTCTCTCGGCTGTTTTTGGGTGTGTGTCGGGCTGTGAGTTGAAAAGCTACAGCCGGCTGTGTGGGTACACCAACCATGTGTGAAAAGTGGTCCATAACATAATGCTTCAAAGCGTGTTCATGCAAACATTGTCGGATCTGCCGTGGTACAATGGGACTTCTGCTCATGAACCTGTGTGCACAGCGTCTGCAAATCGGCGCTGTACGAAGTAACTTCATCTTTACACAAAACTGTAAGCTGTTATCTGTGAAGCGTGAGCGGTGTTTGTTTTTACCATAGTTCATGGTGGAGAATGGGTGCTCTTCTGAGTTTTGCTCTCTGTAGCTGTATGAATGGCAAACTACACTGAATAGCAGCGGCATAGGCACACATAAAATTTCTTCTGAAATTTTCGCTTTCTAGTTATTCTTATTATGTGTGCCTATGCCAAGAGGCACACATATTACTGTTCCTCGGATTTATTGTTCTTATTATTATTATTTTCCTTTTTCCGCCTGAAATTTTGCAGCGTATCTCGCCCCGCAGTTTTGAGACAAGCTTCATATATGTTACCTCATTTTGTGCGGCTGGATCTGGAATGGTGTGCTATGACTTTTGGTGTTTATGACTTTTATAGTTTTTTTAATATTAATATTTTAGTGAAAATATTCCCGCGCTCCTCTGCCAAACAGTTTTGACAATAGGGTTACATATGTTACATCATTTTGTGCGGCTGAAGCTGGACTAGTATGGTGTGACTTTTGGTGTTTATGACTTTTATAGTTTTTGAAATATTTAGATTTTAGTGCAAATTTAGGCCAATTCATCTTTTGGCGCCAAATAAACAGACTTCATTTGTGGTGTGTTGGCGCCATCTTTTGGTCCCATTGAAACAAATTTCAAACTTCATTTGTGGTGTGTTGGCTCTCTCTAGTGGTATGCCGGGAGTGGTACAGCCTGTCTACCCTTGTTTGGATACCGTAATGATGACAATATCAATGGCGCGCACAGCCTCGCTGCTTTCAGGAACCATTGAGGTTTTAAGGTTGCGCGTGAACCATTGAATAGTTACGGTAAACACAATGGCTTCTATGCTTGGTGGAAAACTCCATATCCCACAATTCATAGCACACCTCTGCCGAGTTAAACAATGGCGGCCACCACTTCGTTTTATATGTCTTTTATTAGTGTTTCTAGGTCACAAAATAAACTTTTAAGATATTTTCAGGCGAGAATGTAGGTGTGTAAACTTCAAATATCTGCTTGTTTTATCAAGACATCCCATATTAGCGACAATGCTCTGACGACATCGGTCCTGCCTGACAGCTAGCCGGCTACCTAGCTAGCTGCCGACTTGGCTGCAAATGGACAGCGAGGGACACTCTCTTTCGTTTCACCTCCCGGTCTCTCGCAAATGCTCGCACAGAATCGGAGTTACAGCTGGATGTGGAAAAAATAACTGAGTTGTTTGGTGGTGCTATAACGCGGAGCTACAACAGTGGGCAGCTATCCACCGGTGTATGACAGAAAGGACATGCCGCGACCGCCGATCGACCGGTGTTTGCTAACGCGGAGGTCAATCGTGGATCAGGGAAAGCGAAGGCAGGAGCGTGAGGTGAACTGAATTTCAGGTAAGAAGTTATGACCTGCACTCTATTTGGGTCAGATATAAACCGAGTTTAGGTGTAGTTTGTTTTCATTGTGCTGACTTTTTACAATCGTACTGCGTGCTAGCTAGCACGACGGGAGTTTGTATACAGCTGTGTGCGCGCTAAGTTACTGACGTTGGACTTTATTTTATTCATAAGGGTTCGTTCGTAGAGTTGCCGTACAAACGGAATCGTGCCACATTCAGAGAAAATATTACGATTTATTCTGTCGTTCTGAAGCCTCCCTGTCATTCTCTGCCTGTTGCAACTTCAAT
This sequence comes from Oreochromis aureus, assembly GCF_013358895.1. Taxonomy (NCBI): domain Eukaryota; kingdom Metazoa; phylum Chordata; class Actinopteri; order Cichliformes; family Cichlidae; genus Oreochromis; species Oreochromis aureus. The sequence continues at coordinate 32,235,412 of NC_052943.1, forward strand.
CATGAAACTGATCAATGATCGGCTTTTTCGCTCTTGTTTGTTTATCGCCTAAACAACAGCTGCACGTTTAAGCTTGATCAGCTGTTGTTAGAATTCATTTGCTTCTAATTTCTAGTATCAGCTGATGTCGATGTGGAAAAAATAACTGAGTTGTTTGGTGGTGGAGCTACAACAGAGGGCAGCTATCCACCGGTGTGTGACAGAAAGGACATGCCGCGAACGAGACATAAAAGGCGGTGAGGCTACCGTCGATCGACCGGTGTTTGCTAACGCGGAGGTCAATCGTGGATCAGGAAAGCGAAGGCAGGGCGTGAGGTGAACTGAATTTCAGGTAAGAAGTTATGACCTGCACTCTATTTGGGTCAGATATAAACCGAGTTTAGGTGTAGTTTATTTTCGTTGTGCTGACTTTTTCAATCACTTACAATAACTTGTACTGCGTGCTAGCTAGCACGAGGGAGTTTGTATACAGCTGTGTGCGCGCTAAGTTACCGATTTTACCGATGTTGAACTTTATGACAGCCTCCCCTGTCATTCTCTCGCCTGTTGAAACTTCAGTCATGAAACTGATCAATGATCGGCGTTTCTCTCTTGTTTGTTTATCGCGCAAAACAACAGCAGCACGTTTAAGCTTGATCAGCTGTTGTTAGAATTCATTTGCTTTTAATTTCTGGTATCAGCTGATGTTTGCTGGAGCCACAGCTGTAAAAACGGCAGATGTCCTTACTGAATCATCAGAGCTGAACTGGTGATGGAGAAACAGGTTTACTCTTTAGGTGACATGAATAAGTTGAAGGAAGTTATGAACTATTTTTGAGAGACAAATACAGGGAGTGCAGAATTATTAGGCAAGTTGTATTTTGAGGAATAATTTTATTATTGAACAACAACCATGTTCTCAATGAACCCAAAAACTCATTAATATCAAAGCTGAAAGTTTTTGGAAGTAGTTTTAGTTTTAGCTATTTTAGGGGATATCTGTGTGTGCAGGTGACTATTACTGTGCATAATTATTAGGCAACTTAACAAAAACAAATATATACCCATTTCAATTATTTATTTTACCAGTGAAACCAATATAACATCTCCACATTCACAAATATACATTTCTGACATTCAAAAACAAAACAAAAACAAATCAGCGACCAATATAGCCACCTTTCTTTGCAAGGACACTCAAAAGCCTGCCATCCATGGATTCTGTCAGTGTTTTGATCTGTTCACCATCAACATTGCGTGCAGCAGCAACCACAGCCTCCCAGACACTGTTCAGAGAGGTGTACTGTTTTCCCTCCTTGTAAATCTCACATTTGATGATGGACCACAGGTTCTCAATGGGGTTCAGATCAGGTGAACAAGGAGGCCATGTCATTAGTTTTCTTCTTTTATACCCTTTCTTGCCAGCCACGCTGTGGAGTACTTGGACGCGCGTGTGATGGAGCATTGTCCTGCATGAAAATCATGTTTTTCTTGAAGGATGCAGACTTCTTCCTGTACCACTGCTTGAAGAAGGTGTCTTCCAGAAACTGGCAGTAGGACTGGGAGTTGAGCTTGACTCCATCCTCAACCCGAAAAGGCCCCACAAGCTCATCTTTGATGATACCAGCCCAAACCAGTACTCCACCTCCACCTTGCTGGCGTCTGAGTCGGACTGGAGCTCTCTGCCCTTTACCAATCCAGCCACGGGCCCATCCATCTGGCCCATCAAGACTCACTCTCATTTCATCAGTCCATAAAACCTTAGAAAAATCAGTCTTGAGATATTTCTTGGCCCAGTCTTGACGTTTCAGCTTGTGTGTCTTGTTCAGTGGTGGTCGTCTTTCAGCCTTTCTTACCTTGGCCATGTCTCTGAGTATTGCACACCTTGTGCTTTTGGGCACTCCAGTGATGTTGCAGCTCTGAAATATGGCCAAACTGGTGGCAAGTGGCATCTTGGCAGCTGCACGCTTGACTTTTCTCAGTTCATGGGCAGTTATTTTGCGCCTTGGTTTTTCCACACGCTTCTTGCGACCCTGTTGACTATTTTGAATGAAACGCTTGATTGTTCGATGATCACGCTTCAGAAGCTTTGCAATTTTAAGACTGCTGCATCCCTCTGCAAGATATCTCACTATTTTTGACTTTTCTGAGCCTGTCAAGTCCTTCTTTTGACCCATTTTGCCAAAGGAAAAGAAGTTGCCTAATAATTATGCACACCTGATATAGGGTGTTGATGTCATTAGACCACACCCCTTCTCATTACAGAGATGCACATCACCTAATATGCTTAATTGGTAGTAGGCTTTCGAGCCTATACAGCTTGGAGTAAGACAACATGCATGAAGAGGATGATGTGGACAAAATACTCATTTGCCTAATAATTCTGCACTCCTGTAAACACCAAGCTCCTTTTTTTTGTGTAGCTGACAGCTGGTAACTGTGCAGGGGCGGATCTAGCAAAGCTTTTGCCAGGGGCCAGGTAGGGCATTAACAGAGAAAGGTGGACATAAAGATATACTTTTCTTTCTTACTCTCATATAAAATATTTAGCTTTTATTAAATGCTTATCCGAATCTTACAACCAAAGTTTGTATAATAATACACAAGATTGGCTGTAGACCATTGTTCATCATTCAGAACACTGTGTAAAAATAACAAAAACAAAAAGTGAATGCAAAAGTGCATATATATTTATTTTATGTGTTTGATGTGTGTTTCGGGCGTGGTCTGCAGTGCCGCTGCAGGGGAGGTGGACCCACGGGTGTAAAGTCTGTGCTCTCTTGGCTGTTTTTGGGTGTGTGTTGGGCTATGAGTTGAAAAGCTACAGCTGCCTGTGTGGGTACACCAACCATGTGTGAAAAGTGGTCCATAACATAATGCTTCAAAGCGTGTTCATGCAAACATTGTTGGGTCTGCCGTGGTACAATGGGACTTCTGCTCATGAACCTGTGTGCACAGCGTCTGCAAATCGGGGCTGTACAAAGTCACTTCATCTTTACCCAAAACTGTAAGCTGTCATCTGTGAGGGCGAGCGGTGTTTGTTTTATCATAATTCATGGTGGAGAATGGCTGCTCTGCTGAGTTTTGCTCTCTGTAGCTGTATGAATGGCAAACTACACTGATTACCAGCGGCATAGGCACACATAAAATTTCTTCTGAAATTTTCGCTTTCTAGTTATTCTTATTATTATTTTCCTTTTTCCGCCTGAAATTTTGCAGTGTATCTCGACCCGCAGTTTTGAGACAAGCTTCATATATGTTACCTCATTTTGTGCGGCCGGATCTGGAATGGTGTGCTATGACTTTTGGTGTTTATGAATATTATAGTTTTTAAATATTAATATTTTAGTGAAAATTTTCCAGCGCTCCTCTGCCAAACAGTTTTGACATTAGGGTTACATATGTTAGATCATTTTGTGCGACTGGAGCTGGACTATTATGTCATGACTTTTGGTGTTTATGACTTTTATAGTTTTTAAATATTACTATTTTAGTGCAAATTTAGGCCAATTCATCTTTTGGCGCCAAATAAACAGACTTCATTTGTGGTGTGTTGGCGCCATCTTTTTGGTCCCATTGAAACAAATTTCAAACTTCATTTGTGGTGTGTTGGCTCTCTCTAGTGGTATGCGGGAGTGGTACAGCCTGTCTACCCTTATTTGGATACCGTAATGACGACAATATCAATGGCGCGCACAGCCTCGCTGCTTTCAGGAACCATTGGAGGTTTTAAGGTTGCGCGAACCATTGAATAGTTACGGTAAACACAATGGCTTCTATGCTTGGTGGAAAACTCCATATCCCACAATTCATAGCACACCTCTGCCGAGTTAAACAATGGCGGCCACCACTTCGTTTTATATGTCTTTTATTAGTGTTTCTAGGTCACAAAATAAACTTTTAAGATATTTTCAGGCGAGAATGTAGGTGTGTAAACTTCAAATATCTGCTTGTTTTATCAAGACATCCCATATTAGCGACAGTGCTCTGACGACCTCGGTCCTGCCTGACAGCTAGCCGGCTACCTAGCTAGCTGCCGCACTTGGCTGCAAATGGACAGCGAGGGACTCTCTCTCCTTTCACCTCCCGGTCTCTCGCAAATGCTCGCACAGAATCGGAGTTACAGCTGGATGTGGAAAAAATAACTGAGTTGTTTGGTGGTGCTATAATGCGGAGCTACAACAGTGGGCAGCTATCCACGGTGTATGACAGAAAGGACATGCCGCGACCGCCGATCGACCGGTGTTTGCTAACGCGGAGGTCAATCGTGGATCAGGGAAAGCGAAGGCAGGAGCGTGAGGTGAACTGAATTTCAGGTAAGAAGTTATGACCTGCACTCTATTTGGGTCAGATATAAACCGAGTTTAGGTGTAGTTTATTTAGCAGCAGTTCTCTTATGTGTTGCTGATAGCGGCTAGCTAGCTAGCGCCGCTAGCATAGTTAGCTCGCGCCGCTAGCGACCCTTCGTGAAAAAGCACCCAGGCTTGGCTTATATTGAGGCGGGTGAAACTCGTGTCAGCACCGGTCGCTCGCCGACAGTATGTGTTTTAGCTGGACTTATTTTTCGTTTATATGGGCGATGATGCTGGAAACCGAAGGCAGGAGCGTGAGGTGAACTGAATTTCAGGTAAGAAGTTTTGAACTGCACTCTATTTGGGTCAGATATAAACCGAGTTTAGGTGTAATTTATTTTCGTTGACCTTTTACAATCGTACTGCCACGGGAGTTTATGTACAGCTGTGTGCGCACTAAGTTACTGACCTTGGACTTTATTTTATTCATTAGGGTTAGTTCATAGAGTTGCCGTGCCGTACAAACGGAATCGTCCCACATTCAGAGAAAACATTATGATTTATTCTGTGTTACGAAGCCTCCCTGTCATTTCTCGCGTGTTGAAACGTCAATCATGAAACTGATCAATGATCGGCTGTTCGCTCTTATTTATCGCGCTAAACAAAAAGCAGCACGTTTAAGCTTGATCAGCTGTTGTTAGAATTCTTTTGATTTTAATTTCTAGTATCAGCTGATGTTTGCTGGAGCATGAAAATGAAATCAGGAGATGTCCTTACTGAATCATCAGAGCTGAACTGGTGATGGAGAAACAGGTTTACACTTTAGGTGACATGAATGAGTTGAAGGAAGTTATGAGTTGTTTCTGAGAGACAAAGACCAAGCTCCTTTTTGTGTAGCTGACAGCTGGTAACTGTGCAGGGGCGGATCTGGCAAAGCTTTTACCGGGGGCAGCTAGGGCATTAACAGAGAAAGGTGGACACAAAGATATACTTTTCTTTCTTACTCTCATATAAAATATTTAGCTTTTATTAAATAGTTATCTGAATCTCACAACCAAAGTTTGTATAATAATACACAGGATTGGCTGTAGACCATTGTTCATAATTCAGAACACTGTGTAAAAATAACAAAAACAAAAAGTGAATGCATGTGTGAAAAGTGGTCTATAATGTAATGCTTCAAAGTGTGTTCATGCAAACATTGTCGGGTCTGCCGTGGTACAATGGGACTTCTGCTCATGAACCTGTGTGCACAGCGTCTGCAAATCGGTGCTGTACAAAGTAACTTCATCTTTACACAAAACTGTAAGCTGTCATCTGTGAAGCGTGAGCGGTGTTTGTTTTTACCATAGTTCATGGTGGAGAATGGCTGCTCTTCTGAGTTTTGCTCTCTGTAGCCGTATGAATGGCAAACTACAGTGATTAGCAGCGGCATAGGCACACATAAAATTTCTTCTGAAATTTTCGCTTTCTAGTTAATCATATCATTGGTTAGCCTTAATCTTTCTGGACTTGATAAAAGCATTAATAAACCCCCATATATAAATGAAAGCCATCTCATGGCATCAGGTGTCCTTTTCTTACTGACCTGTAGGGTTGCTCTTTTTGGAAACGCTCGCTTGGGTTGCATTTACAGGTAGGAACAAATGATTTATATTGTTGTTCTGACATGAGGATTTTTTGGTTCAGTGTATACCCTACCTGACTTTAGCAGCCACAAGGTAACGCGAAAGGGACCAGATGGGAAAAAACAACCACATAAGTCTTCAGTCGTGTTCCAGAGCTCTGATTATATTTCCTTTACACGTACAGAGGTTTAACACTCTCACCAGCGACACATCTAAAGATGAACAACCCAGCCATTAAAAAAAAAAACCCTCCTTATATAGATGCCGGTCATACCACCACCAATAAAATTTAAAAGATTTCAAGATATCAAATGACATTCTGCTCCAAACACACTGTATTCAAAACTCCTGCTAACCCTCACTTCTCTGTGGAGGGTAAACATGAGATATAATTTACTTGGGCGATATCCCACTGGTGATGTTTGGTTCATTTCAGTGTTTGCTCTTGCTTGTTTTTATCTATTGACGTTTAAATATGTTATATTATTTTGACATTAAACACCAGCTGTGGGTTCAAAATTTAGGAGAGTTTACTGTAATGATTATAATATTTAGAAAAAGCACAAACAAAAACACTTGATCTGTGGGGGGTTTTCTGCAACGAGGCATGACAGTTGTGTAATATTTTTAACAGATATCAGCTGAACAGTCGATTAATCATTGATATGTAAATTAATGTAATGGTGTATGGTTCATTACCTTTTTCCAAATCAGTCGATTGTTTATGTTCTTTCAAAATAATTTTACATTAATGGGTGTTTTATAGCTGAGCATCTTGCCAGAATGCTTATAAAATTACATATTGTAAGAGAACATGGGTAATTAAGTCTATCATGAGCAATATTTATTGCAAATGTTAATCATGATGGTAAAAAGTGAGAAAAGTAAACAGTGAAGCCGAGCACTGTGAGCTGTGTCCTCCAGTCCTCAGAAGTCTGTACTTGCCAAGTAGAGTTCAAACTCTGTGCTAAGTTGTGAAATCCCCAATGAAGGAATCAAGAATCAAATTCATAACATTTTATTGCATAAACACAAACACATGCACTAGTAACTTGTTCTTGCTAAACTCAATTTGAACACACTGAGAAATTCGACCCTGGTGACCAAAATCTGTGGCGCCACATACACAAATTTATTTATGGATCTGGCAACTTTTTGATTTGATTCAGTTTTCATAGCCGGGGGTATATTTGGCTAACTCTAAAAAGAAAATCTGCCTGCTCAACCATGAAGTGTTACAAAAAGACAAGGAAGCGTGTGTGTGTGTGTGTGTGTGTGTGTGTGTGTGTGTGTGTGTGTGTGTGTGTGTGTGTGTGTGTGTGTGGGGGGGGGTGTTTGTGTGAGTAAACAAGCCTGCAGCAAGAACACAAACTGACTGACAAAACAGCAATTTTTTTAAGATTGTGTTCATGGAATGGAAATGGTATTGTGTGAGTTACACTATTGCCAAAAGTATCCACTCAGCCCTCCGAATCATTGAACTCAGGTGTTCCAGTCACCACAGGTATATAAAAACAGACTGCTTCTACAAACATTTGTGAATGAATGGGTCACTTCCAGGAGCTCCAGTGTCAAGTCCAGTTGTGAAAGATGAATGATCATTAAGATAAGTCTTTGGTCAAAATCACAAATACAATGGCAATAGAAGAAAAGCCAGAGATCAACATTATTGGGATACATTTTTTGGGTAACATGAAATGTTATTGGTCAGTACATCTTTTTGTTTAAGACTAGAATATTTCAGTTCAGAATCTACAGCAATCATCACAAGATCATCTATAAAAACGGTTGACACTCCTTTTTTAACCACTTACCTAACCATGGCTGTAGGCTAATTTAACCCCAAGACCACACCCATCAAATCTAAATGTCTAGGCTGTTTGCCTGCATTTGCCTTATTTTACATTTAAATACAATTTGGTAGATGTAGGTTGCTGCATTGACCCCTCCCATTGAATGCATTCAGAAGAAACTCAGTAATGAAATATGGGTGTAGTCACTTTGAAACAAAGTGTATTTCGTATATATATATATATATTTATATATATGTAGGGTTTTTCTTATATAGAGATAACATCAGGCTCTGCACCAACTCCACTGTGTGTGTGTGTCTTAGAGGAGACAACAAAGAAGTTATTTATGAAAGGAGACTGCAGCATAGGAACACTTTGCAGCAGTGCAGAGTCACTGTAAATACACAGGAGGTGCAAAGGACTTGTAAATGTTGTTGTTGTTTTGTGCTTTGCTCCATAATTGATAGTTAAGATTCCTAAATAGCTTTTTGCATGTGCACTATCGCATCTTTATTGTCTATCACTTCTGTGCATTCATATACTGGTCTGACAGTGCAAACAGACAATTGCACAGTAGAAAGAGGAGTGAGAAAACAAAAACACATCCATTGCTACAAAATGCCCAGTGAAATGTGTACTTTGCAATCTGCTGTGTGTTGTTAGCAGTTTCTTTTAATTTCTGTCAGCAATGCAAAGGCTTTCATTGTAATTGCTGTGCTGTCTGTTGATTTCAGAGCCAAACATTTGGTGCACAATGTAAGTTCTGCAGCTAACAACAAACACAGCAATGTGGCACTGCATTTCATGAGAAGCAGGAATAGAAAGAGAAAGTCAAAGCTACGTAATAGTCTGTCCTTTTCATCCAAAATCAATTCTGGAGCCTGCAAGAAGGGAGACATCAATACATGATGACATGAAATACAAACTACACTGAATATATTTAACCTATTGACATCTGCCTTTCACCAGCAAACCACTTGGAAATAGATTGCAATTTCTACATTGCAGAAATTGGAATATATTACATTTCAGGTCTCATATATGCATTTTGGATGAACAATTCTTATGTTATAAAGGAATTCCTATTGCATATGTCTAATTTGTGATAATTCTATATGAAGGGGCAGATATCAAATTAACCCTAAAAAAGGTGAATGTTAACTAAGCTCAGCGTAGCAAGATCCGCATCTTCAACACCAATTTGAAAGCAGTCCTCCTGTATGGGTCCGAGACGTGGCGGGTGACCAACACCACTACCAGCAAGATACAGATTTTCATCAACAAGTGCTTGCGACACATCCTCAACATCAGATGGCCTGAGAAGATCTCGAACAGAGACCGGTGGAAGAGAACCAGCCAGAACCCGGTTGGTCAAGACTTCAAGAAGAGAAAATGGGGCCACACACTTCGAAAACCATTCGATAACGTCACAAGGCAAGCACTGGAGTGGAACCCACAAGGAAAAAGGAAAGTGGGGAGACCCAAACAGATGTGGAGAAGATCTGTCGAGAGCAAAGTTAAGGCCGCAGAAATGACATGGACCCAGCTGAAGAGAACGGCCCAGAACAGAGTCCGTTGGCATGGTGTTGTTGCGGACCTATGCTCCACCAGGAGTCTACAGGAAAATTGATTTTGTTAACTAAGCGTAGTCCACTGAAAATTATTTTCTCTCATCTTTACAGGCCATGTTGAAATTTGTATTTGGATAGGATTATTGTCACCACTGGTAGCATGAAGCGTGCACAGGGAATCTAATTCCTTCAGAATGCCACATTGTGTCATTCCGTGAAGGTTTGCTGTATCTCCCAGCACAGTCTCAAGAATGTGGAGTAGATTTCAGGAGATGGACAGTTATTCTAGAACAGCTGGACAGGGCCGTAGAAGGTCCTTAAATCATGGTCTTCCTCTGCTGGCACTCCTTTTATTCTTTCTATATCTCTGGTGCTCTTTCTTTTCTCCCCTGTCTACGTGTGTGTATGTGTATGTCTGGGTGTGTCACTCAGATAACCAGTTTCAGTCGTGTTGAAAATGACCTACAGCAGACCACTGGTGTAAATGTCTCTGGCCAACTAATGAAAATGAGAATTCATCAGCTGAGAACCTACGATCTTCTAGTGGGCCCTGTGTTGCGTGTTTGAAAGTTATACCAAGGAGTCAAATACTTCTGATTTGAGACTTTCTTTTACAGGGGAGCCACAGTATCCAGAATTATACACATTCAGGACTATTAACAAGATAATTAACTTCTATGGGTAGCTGTCTCCACTGTGTTGCTACATGGCATTGAAAAAGCTAACAATGGAGGAATTACATCCTTGACTTTAGTTACATCACTTTCAGAAAGACATCTATTGTAATGAAATGTATTCCCGACTGCCATGTAATCAATTATTGTAAATTGTTATGACCCAATATCACTTGGATCAAATGTGTGAATTTATATGTGTGACCGCCCACCAGAGGATAACAGAGTTAATAGCGGAGTTGGGGCTGTCATTTTCAGCATCTATATCAATGTTACAACCATCCACTAAAATCATTTTGTGTGAACTAAGTACTAAATCAGAGAAACTGAGTAATTCCCAGATGATAAACAACAACAAATCAAAATGGGTTTTTTTGTTTGTTTGTTTGTTTGTTTGTTTGTTTGTTTGTTTGTTTCAGCCAGGGTGGACAAAGCTAACAGTCAGGCTTTCATATGAATTAAAAGTCTGTCTGGGTCTTTTGTTGATTAATAAGCTGGAGTGGAAAATTGCTGCCTCTCCCCCTCCTCGGCCTGTGCTTCAAGAATTCTGACAGTTGATGTGACTCAGTGTGTAACACAATTATCCTGCTGTGACCAGGTTTCTGTGAGACAGAGCAATATGTTGATCAATTATGAAAACATTTACAAACAGGGACTTAGAAGACAGAGACGAATTGTTCCAAAATCCACATTTAACTCCTTTATTCTTTTGGTGGAACTGATCTTTGTGTGTGTGTGTGTGTGTGTGTGTGTGTGTGTGTGTGTGTGTGTGTGTGTGTGTGTGTGTGTGTGTGTGTGTTTACGCTTAAGTAATTTTTTGCTAATGTTTGCTGTATTTTGATGGTCTGGGAGCAGATATATTCTCTGAGGGGTTTGTGGGGGACAATGGGATTTGAAAAGCTGCAGAGAGCCGTGTAAGACTGCAACTCTGCTTCCTGGTCCTCTGGATAGACATGTTTTCTGGGGTTTAATAAATTTGGACAGATTTCTAGAAATTAGAGCTACCCCATCCAAAGTGAGATGGATACCAGTTCTCCTAACAAGACTACTTTTTTCCCAGAAATTTTCCCAATAATCTCTAAAACCCAGATCTTTTTTGGATCCTTCTGAGGCAGCCAGAGATATAAGGAGAGCATGTGGCTAAGCATGTCACGTCTGGTCTGATTGGGAGGGGAAGAGAGAAAACTACCACTGTTGTTGGTGTGTTTCTTGTTTTTGTTACTGCCAAGGTTAGGGGGAAATGACTTAATAAAAGCAGACATTCTATATTTTAATTGCATAGGGTTAGTTATGGTTAGTGGTGTGATCCTTGGAGGATTTAAAATTTGTCAGATAGAAGGAATGTATCTCAGTCCTCAAAGAATATAGGGTTTTCTAAGTGCATGTGCAAAATGATTAACATTATCTGCCTATCCCAGTATTTGATATTGTAGCTGTCATCACGACAGACTTCCAGAAATACAAGCTGTATCTCTAGGCAGCAATCATTTAATCCAAGAATAGCTGGTTTTGGTCATACCCTTTGTATGTTTTGTATGTCTTTTTTAATACTGTCTAAAAAGTGCTAGTTTTTAAAATTTTGTCTCTTCTCATGAAGCACTTTTTCTGTTGTTGATTGATCTATTAGCTATCCTGAAGTCACTTAAAAGCTTTGAAATGTGACCATTAAGAAGAAGTCCCACACACGTGCGCACGCTGTCAGACTGTCAGCATGTAATCAGTGTGACACTTTTGACAGCCTCACTGGAGTACAAACTGGATAAATAATAATCTGCAGCTTGTCATGACTCCCTCTCTCTCTGTTTGCCTGTGTGTGTGTGTGTGTGTGTGTGTGTGTGTGTGTGTGTGTGTGTGTGTGTGTACACATCCATGTGTATGTGTTTTTCAGACACCCATCAGTCAATGAAACCTCAGGGATTCTCTATGATGGTGAGATTTCTTTCTGCCTCCTCCCAACGTCACTCTATATTAGGGCCCCCTGTCACTGTCTGTCTCTCTCACTCACACAAACACACACTTGCAAGTTATAAAAATGTATTCAATAGATATACAGTAGCAGCACCTTGCTGAAGTCCTGCAACAATGTTTACAGCTCTTTAGGTATGTAAACATTTACTTATTGTTTTTGGTGAGGGTGAATGAATGTATTTGTCTTTTATTGCTTTGAACAGTGATATATATATACACATATGTATATATATATATATATATATATATATATATATATATATATATATATATATATATATATATATATATATATATATATATATATATATATATATATATATATACGCTGGATAGCGTAGTGGTTAGAAGGTCTGCTAGATGATGTTAATGAGAATGACCTGTGGGACTTCCAGATACAGACGGACAAAATGGTGGTGGCTAACCAACCGGACATAGTGGTGGTAGACAAAAAGAAGAAGACGGCCGTAGTGATCGATGTAGCAGTTCCGAATGACAGCAACATCAGGAAGAAGGAACACGAGAAGCTGGAGAAATACCGAGAGCTTGAGAGGATGTGGAGGGTGAAGGTAACGGTGGTCCCCGTGGTAATCGGAGCACTAGGTGCGGTGACTCCCAAGCTAGGCGAGTGGCTCCAGCAGATCCCGGGAACAACATCGGAGATCTCTGTCCAGAAGAGCGCAGTCCTGGGAACAGCTAAGATACTGCGCAGGACCCTCAAGCTCCCAGGCCTCTGGTAGAGGACCCGAGCTTGAAGGATAAACCGCCCGCAGGGTGTTTTTTTGTTTGTGCATATATATATATTAGTGCTGTCAAAATTAATGCGTTAAAATGATGAGGTGACTCATGGTCAACACAATTAAAATTTTTAACACAATTAAGGCATCTGGAGTGCAGAATGACTCAAAATCCCTGAAATGTTTCCCTCAACCCATTTCGGGCAATTTGTCCAAGTACAGTTACCCTCGCACATGCACAAATGGGCAGTTGATCTGGTAGTGACGGGCAAGCTCAACCAATCAACTCAATATGGAAGATGATAAACGCACATTGGCCCGCTCGATGGGAAATTTGAATATTAAAACTAGAAAACGAAAATTTCGGAAGAAATTTTAAGTGTGCCATTAATAGGGCTACAGACAGCAAAACTCAGAAGAGCAGCCATTCTCCACCATGAATTATGGTAAAAACAAACACCGCTCGCGCCTCACAGATGACAGCTTACAGTTTTGTGTAAAGATGAAGTTACTTCGTACAGCGCCGATTTCCAGACGCTGTGCACACAGGTTCATGAGCAGAAGTCCCATTCTACCATGGCAGACCCGACAATGTTTGCACGAACACGCTTTGAAGCATTACGTTATGGACCACTTTTCACACATGGTTGGTTTACCCACACAGCCGGCTGTAGCTTTTAAACTCACAGCCTGACACACACCCTAAAAACAGCCGAGAGAGCACAGACTACGCCCGAGAGTTGTGATTGCAGATGCCGCTCAGGTGGGTCCACCTCCCCTGCAGCGGCACTGCAGACCACGCCCCGCCACACACATCAAACACGTAAAATAAATATTTATGCACTTTTGCATTCACTTTTTGTTTTTTGTTATTTTTACACAGTGTTCTGAATGATGAACAATGGTCTACAGCCAATCTTGTGTATTATTATACAAACTTTCATTGGAAGATTCAGATAACTATTTAATAAAAGCTAAATATTTTATATGAGAGTAAGAAAGAAAAGTATATCTTTGTGTCCACCTTTCTCTGTTAATGCCCTACCTGGCCCCCCGGCAAAAGCTTTGCTAGATCCGCCCCTGCACAGTTACCAGCTGTCAGCTACACAAAAAAGGAGCTTGGTGTATATTTGTCTCTCAGAAACAGTTCATAACTTCCCTTCAACTCATTCATGTCACCGAAAGGGTAAACCTGTTTCTCCATCACCAGTTCAGCTCTGATGATTCAGTAAGGACATCTGGTTTGGACCAGCCGTTTTTACAGCTGTGGCTCCAGCAAACATCAGCTGATACTAGAAATTAGAAGCAAATGAATTCTAACAACAGCTGATCAAGCTTAAACGTGCAGCTGTTGTTTAGCGCGATAAACAAACAAGAGCGAAAAGCCGATCATTGATCAGTTTCATGATTGAAGTTGCAACAGGCAGAGAATGACGGGGAGGCTTCAGTAACGACAGAATAAATCGTAATATTTTCTCTGAATGTGGGACGATTCCGTTTGTACGGCAACTCTACGAACTAACCCTTATGAATAAAATAAAGTCCAACGTCAGTAACTTAGCGCGCACACAGCTGTATATAAACGCCCGTCGTGCTAGCTAGCACGCAGTACGATTGTAAAAAGTCAGCACAACGAAAATAAACTACACCTAAACTCGGTTTATATCTGACCCAAATAGAGTGCAGTTCATAACTTCTTACCTGAAATTCAGTTCACCTCACGCTCCTGCCTTCGGTTTCCCTGATCCACGATTGACCTATGCGTTAGCAACTACCGGTCGATCGGCGGTCGCCTCGCCGCCTCGTATGTCTCGTTCGCGGCATGTGCTTTCTGTCATACACCGGTGGATAGCTGCCCTCTGTTGTAGCTCCGCGTTATAGCACCACCGAACAACTCAGTTATTTTTTCCACATCCAGCTGTAACTCCGATTCTGTGCGAGCATTTGCGAGAGACCGGGGAGGTGAAACGAGAGAGAGAGTCCCCTCGCTGTCCATTTGCAGCCAAGTGCGGCAGCTAGCTAGGTAGCTGGCTAGCTGTCAGGCAGGACCGACGTCGTCAGAGCACTGTCGCTAATATGGGATGTCTTGATAAAACAAGCAGATATTTGAAGTTTACACACCTACATTCTCGCCTGAAAATATCTTAAAAGTTTATTTTGTGACCTAGAAACACTAATAAAAGACATAAAACGTATACATATAAACGTAAACGTACATATATACTCTGCAGAGGTGTGCTATGAATTGTGGGATATGGAGTTTTCGCCCATGCATAGATCTTTTCGCCTGTACTACTCCGGCTATACCACTAGAGAGAGCCAACACACCACAAATGAAGTCTGTTTCTATGGGGCCAAAAGTAGAATCTTTCTCAGGAGCCTAGAAATTGGCCCAAATTTGCACCTAAATCAAAATATTTCAAAAACTATAAAAGTCATAAACACCAAAAGTCATACCATACTAGACCAGCTCCAGCCGCACAAAATGATCTAACATATGTTATAATTGTGTCAAAACTGTGCGCAGAGAGAGGCTGGAAAAATTTTCACTAAAATATTAATATTTAAAAACTATAATACTCATAAACACCAAAAGTCATAGCACACCATTCCAGATCCAGCCGCACAAAATGAGGTAACATATATGAAGCTTGTCTCAAAACTGCGGGGCGAGTTTCGCTGCAAAGTTTCAGGCGGAAACTGAAGAATAATAATAATAAGAAGAAGAATAAATCCGAGGAATAGTAATAAGCGTGCCTCTTGGAATAGGCACACTTAACTAGAAAAATTTGCATTTCCTGCGAAAATGCAGTGTGGATGCTTTAAAGCTGAAGCTGTCTGCTAAAAATAGCTAAAAAAACTGAGAAGTTGCAGAAATTGTAAAAACTTTGCAGAAGCAAAGGAACTTTGCTAAAATGTAGTAACTTAGCAGAACTGCAATATCTTAGAGGAAATATAATACTTGGCAGAAATACAATAGCATAGCAGAACTTAGCAGAAATATTGTAACTTACCAGAAACACGATAACTTCTCAAAAATACAAGAATTTAGGAGAAATAGTATAAGATAACAGAAAGAATATATTTAGCCAAACATTCTTGAACATTACAGAAATACTATGATTTAGAAAAACAGTACAACATAGCAGAAATGCTGTGATTTACCAGAGACACTGTAATATACTATGAATATTGTAATTTTAAATAAATACTATGTTTTAGCAAAAATACTCCAGTTTAGCACAAATATTATAACATAGCAGAAATACTACTCTATAGCAGAAATGCTATATTTAGAAAGAAAAATATAATATAGTAGAAATACTATGATTTAGCAGAAAAGTAATAACTTAAGTGAAAATATTGGAAAGGTAAAATGACAAGCTGAAAAACAACGGAACATGGTTAAGCTCCTTCAAAACTAATTTTTGTTCACCTGTGAAATAATACAATAAAAATACATTTAGAAAAAACAAATAAGAACAGCCAACAGATACACTCAAAATCAAGTATGGATACACAAATCAACAAATACACACAAAATCAAATATGGATACACAAATGTACAGAGAGAGACACACAGACAGGGTCTATGCCAGTCAACCAGTCTGAATATATTATATTTTTATCCAACAATGAGATGCTGCCCTAAAAAGGGTCTTTGTGTGTTTCTCTCACTTTCTCTCTCTCTCTCACACACACACACACACACACACACACACACACACACACACACACACACACACACACAGCAGCAGCAGCAAGTGAACAGCGGCTGTTAACAGCATGTTTCTAGGTCAGTCAAACAGCTGTGAGCTTCTCAATTTGAATCCACCAATCAGAGAAGCTGTGTGCTTTTTCCCGCCAAAACAGGTGCACCAAGTGTAGGCTTTTACACACGCAGCACAGAGAGAGACAGGATTTTTGCAGTCTATTTCTCATAGTCAGGATTCCCCTCAAACAAATGGCTATAATTTCCTAACCATAGGGGCTAGAACGGTCATTCTTACACCGTTTTGTTCAGAAGAGATGGGGGAATCTTAAGGTGTTGACAATTTATCTTGAAAATATGAATTATTGAAGATATTTGACTTCTAATGCACCATAACTGAGTAGAGGCAAAGCGAAAACTGCCTTGACTTGCCCTCAAACAATGCTTTCTAACTCTAAATCTATTTGGAGTATCGATATCATTCTTTCACCGTAAGAGACAGCAGACTTTGGTGAACAGTCATGGAAATTTTCAGGTCTCTGTGGAAATCCATCAAAAAGATATGACGAGAGAAAAAAGTGCCTCATTTCCAGAGTTTGAAATCTGAAGAAATCTGAGCGAGGGACGAATTTCCTACCCTCAAACAAACCCAATTTATGGCCAAATGGTAATAGGTGAGAAATAAATTCTTGAATTGTGAGCGTCAGGAGTGTCTGAAGATATACTGGGACAAGCCTCATGTCTTAACTTCGCTTCGTTAAGGAGATATGACGATTCGAATATGCCTCTCATTAGAGAAATCAAGCGGTGATTTTGAACAAACGAATAAAAGGACGGAGGGAAGTGACGGAAGTGACGGACAAGGTAAGCGACTCATGTTGTAACTGACGTCAGACGCCGGAGATTTTGGCAGAAAATTAAAGCAAATGGTAGTTTAGATTTGAACAAATTCCTTGAAGCTTCAGTATTACCAAATACACTTATCAATTGTCTTATAACTAACAATATTTGTCTAAATAATCTCCAACACCCTGGAGAACAACGGGGAGAGTTTAGAGGCTCTCCAAGATTACATTGATCAGTGCTTTCAGGATCTCGTGATGAAGAAGGCCCAGTGTGCAGCTTCCCCGGCCAAATCTGAGACGCCATCGTCGAAAAGATTTCGCCCGGCAGATTCCCCCGGCACAACATCGCCAGCCGGCAAAGATAT
The DNA here is from genome assembly GCF_013358895.1 of Oreochromis aureus. Classification (NCBI taxonomy): domain Eukaryota; kingdom Metazoa; phylum Chordata; class Actinopteri; order Cichliformes; family Cichlidae; genus Oreochromis; species Oreochromis aureus. The sequence goes on from NC_052943.1 coordinate 32,252,976, forward strand.
TGCCGACATACTGGAGTCAATCGACAAGCGATTGTCCAGTTTCGATGCAAGGCTGTCCTTGGTGGAGATTCTTCACCGGGAATTTAAATGCTTGCGAGAATCCCTGGAGTTCAGCCAGCAGCAGGTGGAAACGCTCGCTGCTGAAAATGCCACGCTAAGGGAGTCGGTGAAATGTCTCACAGAAAATGTTACCCAGCTCAATAGAGAAAATAAAAAAATAAAAGAAACAGTTATTGATCTACAAGCTCGTAGCATGCGTGATAATCTGGTATTTTCTGGTATTCCAGAAGCCGCTGGAGAGGACGCGGAGGCCACGGTAAAAAGCTTCATCAAAACCCACCTGAAGGACACGGTGAAGAACATCGTCTTCGATAGGGTGCATCGCCTCGGCCCTATTCGGGCTGCGGCCGGGAGACCACGTCCTATCGTGGCCAAATTCGGCCACTTCAAACAAAAGGAACATGTGAAAAGTCAGCGGCAGGGAATTAAAAGGAACGGACTTAAGCGTGAGCGACCAGTTCCCCAAAGAGATCCTGGAGCGACGCAGGGTCCTCTTCCCAATCCGACGCGGCTTCATCCAGAAGGGCTCCAGCGCTGTCATCGCTGTGGACCGGCTGTGCGTGGACGGACAGCTCCACCGCGACCCGACATCACTCCGTGGCTGTATTAACTTCACACCAGATAAGAATCCGCTACACCCTTTCCCCATCCACTCACACTAACTTGCATTATCTGTTTAACTTACTAGTATCAAATCACATCTTAGGTGTGATATCATAGCAGTATTAACACCGTCACTCTCCGTCAATGGTTTGATTGGAATGTTTCGGGGTTTTTTTTTTTTCTTTTTCTCTTCTTCTTTTTTTCTCTCCTTTTCCCCTCTTGTTTTTATACGCTCACCCTTGTCCTTGGTTTCTTTCTTTTTCTTTCTTTCACTGCTTGATCACCTGCTTCCACACTCATCCACAAACAACATCCTTTATTTCGACACATACGCACAGCACGATCACGCACAGTCATGCGCTCAACGGCAGCACATTTACATCAGTCAGACAGCGCACACAGTGCTATACCACTGTGTACTTACACACACTTAAGCCAAGCGTACTCATATTAGTAAATATGCACACACATAGTCAGACTCAGGGAGCATCTCGCCACACATTTCTTCTCTCTCTCCCTCTCTTTATTTATGAACAAGTGATGTATTCTCTCCACCTGTCTAAGCGACACACACAGCATACACCCCTAGTTATACACAGACATCTATGGGTGCACTAAGATTCGTTACATGGAATGTAAATGGAGCTGGCTCCAGAGAAAAGAGGTTAAAAATATTTAACCAACTCAAAAAACTACAGGCAGATGTTGTCCTTTTACAAGAGACCCACAGACCTCTTAGAGGTTCGAATGAACTTAAAACACCTGAGTTTCCTAATGTGTTCTCAGCTTGTTATAATTCTAGACTGTTACGACCCCCTCTGCTAGGCGTCAGGGGAGGAGTAACATACACAAGCCCCGAACACAAAACTGAGTAAAGAAGGGTTTTAATAACAAACTTTAAACAGAAAACCGACAGGGCTGTTCAACAGACCGCTGGGCAAACAATTATTATATAAAGACAAAAGAAAAGACAAGAGTAAAAGCTAACGGTTAACTAAGGCAAGCTGGCGGCACACAAAATAAAAGCTAAGAGTAAACTAAGGCGAGCCAGCATCACAATATTCTACTCACAGCCAGCTAGCAGCTCAAAGCTCTAGTCAGGCTAAGTTCAAGCATGCACCAAGGTTTAACAAAGTTCAGAAATAGGAACAAGTTCAACAAAGGTTGACGAGAGAGGCACGAAGGGCAAACTGCATGTTCAGTCCTAAGCAGCAGCCACTGAGTGAAGGACTTCTAGCCTTTTGTATTCCCCGGTAAATGCAGGCAGCCGTGTCATTGGTCCGTCATGTTCAAGGCTCCTGCAGCAGCCAATGGTGTGAGTGGTCTGGCACACTCTGATCTGCATGTAGTTGAGGCGGGCATAGGTCCGGGGCCAGCCAATCCCCCATGAGTCCTGGAACACTGTGATTTCCATAGAGGAAGGCGGGGCCACCTGAGGCCAGAGGCCGTAACATAGACAAAGGGGAGTAGCAATTTTAATACATAAAAATATTAATTTCACAGTACTCAATACAGTTATAGATCCAGAGGGCAGATTCTTAATCATTAAACTATCTATACTTGATAAAAAGCTATGTATTGTAAGTGTATATGGTCCAAATGTTGATGATCCCTCATTCTTTCACAGTTTTTTCAGTGCACTCTCTGAACACTTAGATGGCACACTTGTTCTTGGAGGCGACCTCAACCTTGGACTAAATGAAGAAATGGATAGGCTCAATACAGCAGGAACTCAGCGTAATTGGCAGTCCACAAATATAATCAAACAGTATATGAGCGACTTTGCGATGCATGGCGCTCCCTTCACCCCACCAGTAAGGAATATACTTTTTTCTCACATGTTCATCACTCCTACTCTCGTCTGGATTATTTTTTGGTCAGCAGCTCACTGCTGAGGGACATTTCAGACACTGAGATTCACCCTATAGCTGTCAGCGATCATGCTCCTGTATCTTTAACACTAATGCACAAGAATAATACTACGCCAAGTAAAAACTGGAGATTTAATACATCACTGCTTAAAGATGAAGACTTTATTAAATATTTTAAAAAAGAGTGGACTTCATATTTAGACTTTAACACTAGAATTACTGAGCCTTTTTTCCCTGGTGCAAGTCCCTACTACTAGATTTACTGGCCTGCGCAGGTTTGCGTAAATTCCCCGACCTTAACACCTCTTGGCACCCCGCTGAGATTTTCACAGGTCGTCAGCTCCATTGTTCTCCTGCTTTTGTTGTGCAAACACACCTCCCCAACCCCTAACCATGAGAGATTCAAGTTTTTCCTTCCTGCAAGGCTGCTTTCCTTCCTTACCTGCCTGCATGCCTGTCCATAAACATATATACACAGAGTTGTACATATATTTATATATTTATATAGCCACACCTTATATAATATGCATAAAGTCTAGTTATACACACAGACACATCTATATCATATACACACACACACACACACACACACATGTATATATATATATATATATATATATATATATATATATATATATATATATATATATATACACATACACACACACACACACACACACACATGTATATATATATATATATATATATATATATATATATATATATATATATATACATACACACACACACACACACACACACACACACACACATGTATATATATATACATACATATATAGATGTGTCTGTGTGTATAACTATGTATGTGTGTGTATAACTATGTGTAGATACACATATATATATATATATATATATATATATATATATATATATATATATATATATATATATATATATAAAATGTTTGTATAGTGCACTTTCTATACCTTGCTCTGTCCACTTTTTGCAATGACAATGCAGATTTTCCACTTGTGGGACAAATAAATGCAGATTTGCTGTGTGTGTGTGTGTGTGTGTGTGTGTGTGTGTGTGTGTGTGTGTGTGTGTGATGTCGGAGATCGCTGCAAATTTGTCTGTTTTCACCCGTTCTGCCCACGTGTCCCTGTCATCAAATCGAAGGTGTTGCATAATTGAAATGAATCTATCTCGGGCATTGTCTCTTTGATTAGTGGCACCAGAAAACTTTCTGACCAGCAATCCACAATGGCACCAACAGGACACATGATTGCTCTTACAAACAGGATTGAAATGAATGCCATAACTTCATGAACTTAAAGCATAAAGTCTAGTTATACACACAGACACATCTATATCATATAGATGATATATCTATATATATCTATATATATCTATATATATATATATATGTGTGTGTGTGTGTGTATATATATATATATATATATATATATATATATATATATATATATATATATATATATATATATATATATATATATATATATATATATACACACACACACGTAGATAGATAGATGTGTGTGTGTGTGTACATACACCAATATTTTTGAATACACGTGTCCATATTTATGTTTCCAGATTGTTTGTATAGTGCACTTTCTATACTGTGCTCTGTCCACTTTTTTGCAATGACAATGCAGATTTTCCACTTGTGGGACAAATAAATGCAGATTTGCTGTGTGTGTGTGTGTGTGCAACATTGGCATTTGTTTACTTAGATCCAAGGCAGGCCAAACCTCTGTGTTACAACCTACATACAAAAGACAGACATTCACAATATATGGGTACACAAGTCTGTTTTATTTCAAAGTCTTTCAAACTTTGAAACGAACCTTGGTAGGGAACAGCTGTTCCCTACCAAGCATTTCTTGCAGCTGGCAACAACGGTCGTGCATTCAGTATAGTTGTGACTTCCGCAAAAAATGTGGTCAAAATCTCATGAGTAAGTTGAAGCATTTCTATCAGGCATTTCTGAAAGTTGTAACACAGAGGTTTGGCCTGCCTTGGATCTGAGCAACTCTGAGTGAGCAAATGCAAATGTGCCAGGCCTCAAGGACAATGGGTGGTTTGCACAACAAAAGCTGTAGGAGAAACAAGCTGACGACCTGTGAAAATCTCAGCAGGGGTGCTTAACACCTCGGGACTTGCACCAGAAAATAAAAAAGCCAGTAATTCTAGGGGGTGTTGGGTTTAGGGAAGTTACGCAAATTTGCGCAGGATAGTAAATCTAGTGTTAATGACACTCCCGGAACATCAGCTTCTGTTTTATGGGAAGCAGGGAAAGCTGTGATGAGAGGTAAAATAATTTCTTTCTCATCACATAAAAAGAAAAAAGAAAACAAAAATATTCAGGAATTAGAAAAAACCATCAAATCACTAGAAGAAGCCTACACGTCCCACCAAGATCAGGAAACACTGAACAAAATACGCAAAACAAAACTAGAATTAAATGAGATAATTGATAAAAAAAAACAAAATTCTTAGTACAAAGACTACGCTTACAAAATTATGAACATAGTAATAAATCCGGTCAATTTCTAGCAAACCAGCTAAAAATAAATAAAGAAAAACAACTATATGTGCTGTTCAAGATTCATCTGGGAACACAATATATGAACGAAACAAATAAACAACATTTTCAGGGATTTCTATAAAACGTTGTATTCACCACAAATAAACCCATCTAAAAAGGAAATTGATCAGTTTTAGACAACATAACTCTCCCAAAATTATTAGACACTCAAGCAATGGCACTGGATTCGCCACTGACATCAGGTGAACTCCAGGAAGCCCTGATAAATATGCCCAATAATAAGGCTCCAGGTCCAGACGGCTTTCCTGCAGAATTCTACAAAGAATTCTGGACGATTCTAGCACCAGTTTTTACAGAACGTTGTTGGAAATCAAAGAAAATGGCAGACTTCCATCAAATATGAATTCTGCAAACATTAATCTCCTGCTAAAACCAGGCAAAGACCCTATATATCCCTCAAGCTATCGTCCAATATCCCTTATAAATGTAGACCTTAAAATAATCTGCAAAGCTCTCTCAAAGAGACTAGAGAAAATAACCCCCCTCTTAATTCATCCTGACCAAACTGGTTTCATAAAAGGCAGGCACTCATCAACTAATACACGTAGATTACTTAATTTGATAGACTACTCATACAGTAAAAATCTTGAAACTACAATATTTTCTTTAGATGCAGAAAAAGCGTTTGACAGAGTTAACTGGAAATTTCTATTTGCAACTTTACATAAATTTGGTTTTGGATCTTCTTTCATCAACTGGTTAAAAATATTATATAATTCCCCAACAGCTTGTGTCAGAACAAATGACCAGACATCCTCCAGCTTCTGTCTCCTGAGGGGCACCAGGCAGGGATGCCCACTCTCCCTTCACTGTTTGCAATTTTTATCGAACCACTAGCAGCAGCAATTAGACAGAATTCAGTAATTAAGGGCATAAATGCAAGAACGTGGAACATAAAATCAGCCTTTATGCGGATGATGTGTTACTCTTTCTCCAAAATTCACAAACCAATATCTCTGGGGTGATTGAACTGATAAACTCTTTTGCAAGAATATCAGATTACTCAATTAACTGGTCAAAATCTACAGTCCTTCCGATTAATTGCTCCTTCCATAATTCCTCTTCTACTCGACTGCAATCGGAAATATAAAATATTTAGGTATTAATGTTTCTCCCAAGCTTGCAGATCTAACTAAATTCTAAACCATATCCCACTTTTAAAGAAAGTAGAAGGTGATCTGGCTAGGTGGAAATGTCTACCCATATCACTCATGGGAAGGGCTGCCGCTATAAAAATGATGGTATTACCAAAAATAAATTATTTATTCTCAATGATCCCAACTAAACCGCCGCATAAGATTGGTTCAGATCTCTAGATTCATATATGTCCAAATTCCTTTGGAAAATAAGCCCCACGTATAAGCTTAAAAACACTACAAAAGACCAAGGATAAAGGAGGATTAGAACTACCTAACTTTCAGCACTACTTCTTAGCCAACAGGCTTCAGTTTATCTCAGGATGGCAAAACATACCCTCTTAGATGAACCTTGGCTAGATGTAGAACAAGCACTTTGCAATAATCTAGAGATTTCAGATCTACCATTTATCAGCTCAAACATCCAACGACATGAATGTTTCAAAAGCATCAACATCAGCTCCTCTCTGACAGCATGGTGGGAGTTTCTGAAGTTGACTGAGTCTTCATTAATCCCATGCAAACGTACACCTATCTGGAACAACCCTCACATATTACAAAACAATAATATGATAAACTTTTCAGATTGGAGTAGTAAAGGAATCAAATATTTAGAACATATACTAGAAGGAACAGAATTTATTTCATTTGACAGACTAGTTACACAATATGGGATCAACAAGAAAAGATTTTTAGAATATCAACAAATTAAATCCATAATAAAAAAGAGATTTAAACCGGGTCAAGTTGAACTACAAACACCACCAAGTGTGGTTCAATTTCTTACTCTTAAAACCCCCAAATTACTATCCAAAATATACAGAATGCTTTCTAAAACAGATGAATCAATATCACTTCCTACTGCAAAATGGGAAGCGGATTTATCAGTTAACTTTGACCAAAACTTCTGGTCTCAGATTTGCTTAAAAACCTTTCATCTAATTAGAAATCCCAGTCTTCAATTAATTCAATACAAAATACTACATAGAGTGCACTATACAGGCCATTGGATGTTCAAGATGGGCTTTATGTCTACCAACAACTGCTCACACTGCCAAACCAATTCACCGGACAATTATATCCACGCACTTTGGTTCTGTCCACCAGTTCAGAAGTTTTGGCGCGAGATATGTGAAGACTTATCAAAGTGTCTGAAATGTAACATTCCAACTTCCCTTTAGTATGTTTGTTGGGCAGCTTAGATAATGTCACTCCGGAAAAGAATATAGCCCATATGGTTTTCACTGCCCTATGCATAGCCAAGAAAACAGTCCTCATGAACTGGAAAAATAAAAATAATCTTAATTCTAACCAATATAGAAATTATCTATTAGATTACATTAGTCTTGACACAGCCTCTGCCACCACATCAGATCAATTGCTCTGGGCTCCTTTGATCAGCTCCATCACCTAGTGGGGGTGGGGGTCTTAGTTTGGTCCCACCTTCACTGTTGTGATTGGTGTGGGGTAGGGACAGGCTTAGGGCATCAGGGGTTCCCGGGAGCATCTTCCTTGGGGGCTCAACCCGGGGTAGCGGTCATGGCCAATTAGGGGCTCTGTTGGCTCTTAGGTGACGGTTTCCTCGTGGCTGCGTGCAGCAGGGCTAGGGAGGGTCTGTGCTGACGGACGGGTTACTGACCTGGTAGCCTGGCTGCCCCTGGGTGGGTCCGGGATGGGCGTGAGGTTCTGGGGGCACTCCGTCTCTGGGCTGGGGCCCTGGCCAAGCCTCAGGGGCTTGGGTCCTGGTTGGTGTGTTGCCGGGGTTGTGGGCGGGTGGGTGTATGGGGCCCAGTCCTGGCGCAGGGTGCCGCCTGTGCATCGAACCACCTGGGGGCTCTTCAACTGGTGGGGAGGTTGTCACATCCTGCAGGAGATTTCCTCTCTTCAGGAACTCTCTCTGCAGGAGGGGAGATACAGGAGAGGTGGAGGAAGATCTCAGCCTGGGCGTCTATTGTCTTGTGTAGTCTGGAAGATGAGTGGATGATGGGGTGGGTGCAGTTTTCTCTGTGGTGGGGTCAGGTGGACTGTCCCGGGCTCTGTGGGGACGGGTGGCGCTGCTGCACTGGGCCCCGGTCTGGATGGGCCTGGGCCCCCCTTTCCCTGGCGGGTTGCAGAGTATAGGGGTGCCTACTGGGGTCAGCGGGGGAGCTGGCCCCAGGGAGGGGTCACTGCCCTCCCTTCCTTCCCTCCCCATCTCCAGCTGCCTCCCTCTTCCCGCTCCACCACAATCACCCACACATGCAGGGCCTTGGGGTAGGGGTGTGTCACCAGGGTGCAGAGGAGACATCCCCCCCCTCTGTCCCCTTCTGGCTGCCTCTGCCTTAATTTTATCCCACAACTTAGACCTTCACATTACTCACACTCTCATTACACATACATATAGGATCTTGGGGGTGGGCACGCTACACGGATTCCAAATTACCATCAGGGTGTACACCTCACCCCTGGCGTCGCTGCCCACCTCTCAATTTTAAATACACGTAGACATTGAGGGCTAGCAGGAGGGGCTATACGCTTACCTGCTGCTCTGGCAGATAGCTCCATGCCCTCCTGGGTTTTAAATGCACCTTAGAACACACATACATCAACACTACATATGAGCGGGTGGAGGGAGGTTTGGAGTCTTCCTACACCCCCGTTCTCTGCGGCCTGCTGGAGCGGGGGGGCTAGGAGGAGGAGTTGGCCGTCCGACTGGGGTCTGGAATGTGGGGCCTCCCTGCTGCTGCGGAGTCGGGGCGGTCTGCTTCTCCCCACCGCAGGGAAAAGGGAAAAGGGTAACACCACCTGGGTCTGGGCGCAGTTTCCCCTCCAGGGCAAGGGTACCTAGACCCGGGCTTAGAGCACGCTTGGGGAGTGTGATTGTGTACAGTGTCTCTCTATGTCTGTCTCCACGTTGGGTGAGTGTTGAGTAATTGTATATGAGAGCATGAGGGTGGGAATAGATGTTTGTATCTGTGTGTGCCTGTTTGTCTGTGTCTATATGTCAGGTTGGGTATCAGACGCCACCTCTCTGGGGACATCTCAGGCCCTCCAAGGTTTGAGGCCCATCTCCCCCACCACTTCCCCTGCCGGTGGCAGACGCCCTCAGACATCGGTGCGTTGGTGGTTCTTTGTGTCCGGGGTGGGCGCCCAGGTACCCACCGGCTCACTCCTTGGCGGCTGCTTATCGGGGCATGGAGCCTGGGGCTCGCTCGGGCCACTGGGATGGGGTGCCCTCGGCCTCTCGGCCCGGGCTCGGTCACTCAGGCACAGCTGGCTGCCGGCGGAGCTCATGGGCACGTCACTGCAACCCCCTGGCTTCTGCTCGCGGCTGCTGAGTGACCCCTCATCTGGGACTCTCCTCAGCTCTTTCTGGGATAGTGGCGCGGCTGCCCCTCTGTTGGTCTTCCTTGGTCTCTTGTGTTCTGGGGCCTCTGGATGTCTGGAGTTTTGATCTCCTCCATACCTGCTTCATGCCCTGGAGGACGGGGCAGTGGCCCCCACACCCTCTAGCAGATCATTACATGAAGGAACCTTTTAAAAACAAAGCGTTCATGCTCACAGGTGCATGCACGGGTGATCACACACACAAACTACACCCTTTTTGGCTCCTACCTCAAAGCACACTGTGCGCTGTCGATCTCACGTGCTGCACAATAATGTTTAATATTTAGTATTTACTGTCATATTCCCATATATCATTGTGATCTTGTTTATTACTCTCGTTTTCTTCTGCTCGCTTTTTTTTTCTTTCTCAACAGGTGATCCAGGTGATCGATATATGTATTTTTTGTCTGCTTATTCTGTTGGTTTTGTTTTTGCCCTTTTCCCCGTCCCTCTTCTCAGGTTTTTTTTTTTCCTTTCCCTCTTTCTTTCTCCCTTTCTTTCCACCAGTCAAGTCTGTCCCGTATTCAGCAAGTGAAAATAAAATAAAAAAAATAAAGGTGAATCAAATGGACCATTACGGCAAGGCTGGGATGGTCCATTTGGTAAAGTAAATCCGTTGGGCATCTTTCTTCGCCTTTAGACAAAATTCTGATGGCAAAAGAACCAAACGGGACAGGTTTAAAAAAAAAAAAAAAAAAAAAAAAAAAAAGATTTTGAACAAACTCTCCAGTGACTTTGTATGGAGAGTTTTCCGACTTTGTGTTGGTCTGAGGAGATTTGCAAAAATTCTATAAATCCCACAACAATGATAGTGACATTTTCTGAAAGCCAGCAAAAATACCTACGTTTTGATGTATAATTTGTGGAAGTTGAGTGAAAATTGAGCAAGTAGCAAGAAGTTGTTTGGACATGAAGATAAGACTGCGAAACTTTCAGTGGCTCACTGAAAGCCAAATGCATAGCAACCATAACAACGCATGTATTTTCTGAAAAATCATAATTTTGCAACTCAAAACTAAAAGAGGGATAAGATGAAAACGGTAACAGATATGAAAAAGCTGAATCAGACATGAATAGCCCAATAATTTGTGAACATTTTAAAGTTTGAATGGTTGTTCTAGGTGAAAGTATGAGGAAGTAGTTAAGTTTCAAAAACAGGCAAGTTTTAGCAGAATTTTGGAAGTTTTCCATTCATTTCAATGGGACAAATTAAAGGAAAAAAACTTAATATTTTAAAAAGTATAATAGCAAAAAACACCAAAGGTCATAGCCGGAAAGAGCAAAAATAGCAGAATAGTTTAAAATTTGAACGGTGAAAATAGCACAAAAATTGTGGAAGTAGTTCTACGGCGAAAAACGTACGGAAGCAACTAGAAGAATAAAGTATAAAGAATAAAGAATAAAGAGAAACAGGAACTCAATAGTGTAGATGCCTCCAGCATCCACACAATAAAGAGAAACAGGAACTCAATAGTGTGGAAGCCCTTTCAGGGCATCCACACAATAATAAAGAATAAAGAGAAACAGGAACTCAATAGTGTGGATGCCTTAAAGCATCCACACAATAATAATAATAATAATAATAATAATAATAATAATAATAATAAAGAATAAAGAGAAACAGGAACTCAATAGTGCGGATGCCTCCAGCATCCACACAATAAAGAATAAAGAGAAACGGGAACTCAATAGTGTGGATGCCTTAAAGCATCCACACAATAAAGAATAAAGAGAAACAGGAACTCAATAGTGTGGATGCCTTAAAGCATCCACACAATAATAAGAATAATAAATCCGACGAATAGTAATAAGTGTGCCTCTTGGCATAGGCACACTTAATAAGAATAATAAATCCGACGAATAGTAATAAGTGTGCCTCTTGGCATAAGCACACTTAATAATAAGAATAATAAATCCGTCGAATAGTAATAAGTGTGCCTCTTGGCATAGGCACACTTAATAAAGAGAAACAGGAACTCAATAGTGTGGAAGCCCTTTGAGGGCATCCACACAATAATAAAGAATAAAGAGAAACAGGAACTCAATAGTGTGGAAGCCCTTTGAGGGCATCCACACAATAAAGAATAAAGAGAAACAGTAACTCAATAGTGTGGAAGCCCTTTGAGGGCATCCACACAATAAAGTTTAAAGAGAAACAGGAACTCAATAGTGTGGATGCTTAAAGCATCCACACAATAAAGTATAAAGAATAAAGAGAAACAGGAACTCAATAGTGTGGATGCCTTTGAGGCATCCACACAATAATAAGAAGAATAATAAATCCGACGAACAGTAATTAAGTGTGCCTCTTGGCATAGGCACACTTAATAACAAGACGTAACAGTCGACCGACATAAAGTATTATGCACATTGTGCATGAAGGAACTTTCTTTTCACCGAAGCACTTCCAGCTTATAATATCACATTGACGCAAAGCATACGTTAGCCGGGGATGCTGCTAGGAATTTGGCTAACGCGTCACCCAGCTTGCAACAAACCAGTCACGGAGCATCGGGCTCAGTAAGTCTTCCTCGGACATATTGACTGACACAATTGCCAAGTGGATTGCAATAAACTGCAGACCTATTAATATTGTTAAGAAAACGCACTTAACATAGCTTTGGTTCCTCGTTTCAAGGACTTGAAGTGCCTCCCCAAGAGTGACAGAGAGATTGGATAATTGTTTACAGAGCTTTTTGTTAACATGAATGTTCAAGATGTTCAATAAACATGTTAATGTGTATATTTTCCCTTTTTTCTCGAGTCTGTTTCCTCATGCAAAATGAAATGCGATTAATATAGAATAAAAATGACTGATATTTAATCATGATTAATGAAAATTAATCCAGAGTAACCCTGTGATGAATCTGATTAAACATTTTAATTGTTTGACAGCACTAATATATATTAGTGTATAGGGATGGGTATCGAAACCCGGTTCTTGTTGAGAACCGGTTCCCACTGTTTCAATTCCTTGGAATTGTTTGCCATTTTTGCAAACGATTCCCTTATCGATTCCAGTCGCCCCGAATGACGTCACCACGTTGCGGAGCGTCATTTACCTGGCAGGAAACATGCCGCCTAAGCGGCTCAAATGCTCAAAAGTTTGGTTATACTTTATGAGAACGGATGACAACAGGGCAACTTGCAATACTTGCAAAGTAGATATTTCATTTAAAGGAGGAAACACTACGAATATGCAAAAGCATTTGCTCACAAAACACGCGATAACCTCAAATGAATGTCGTGTTTTTAATTCCGCTCCGGACTCGTGAATCTCAACCCAGCAGCAGCGGTAACGTTTACACGTCCTCTCCCGTTAATACGGCAGGTAAATAATCAACTAACAGTGCATATCATGTTAGCGCGATCTGCCTTATTACAAAACCTGCCATTACTGTGCGCTGCATTTAGGTGACCATGTTGAGAGAGACAGACAGAGTCTGGCTGGCAGTTCTCACTGCAGTCTACCAGTAGCGTCTCCTTTCAGGTCAGGATAGACGAATGTCACCGAGCAGTGACTAAGTTTGTGGTCAAAGGCTTGCACCCATTTGCCACAGCAGATGCCCCCGATTTTCGGTAAGTGAATGTGTTTGTAGGCAGGGACATTACTGGATATTCTTGTGTAATTGCTACAGAATAATTTATGTTATACTTTGTTATTGCTACAGAAGAATATTTATTTTATTATTTTACATTTACATTTTTTTTTTCCTGGGGACCCTGTGATGCCCCATTGAAGAGCCGTAGGTTGTGGATCTCTTAAGGTCTCACTGTTGGGTTTGTAAGGCCATGTTACTCCTAAATTTCTATCTTGTTCAAAGAGAAGATATAAAACAAAGTTCTAAGCTAATCGACCTTAGTGTTCTCCTTTTTAAAAAAGAATCGATAAGAGAATCGATAAAGGATCGAATCGTTAAACAGAATCGAAAATGGAATCGGAATTGTGAAAATCTTATCAATACCCATCCCTACTTACCTATTAGTATATAGGTTTTTTAAAAAGTTGTATTTCACAGGAGAGAACCTGTGTTAAAAGATTGACATTTATTTTGACAGGACTAACAGCACTAACATTGACAGCACTAATATATATATGTGTGTGTGTGTTTGCGTGTGTGTGTGTGTGTGTCTATTGTACTACTATTTTTTTTAATGTGAATATTTGATTTTTTGCTTTTTCAAAATTGTTACTTCTTCTGAAAAGTTCAGCTTGTATTACTTTTACTTTCTTCAAACCATACAAGATTAAGGTTAGCTCTAAACCTACCTCTAACATGGCTTACAGATGAGTAGATATAACACAAGTCCTTCCTGTCAAAACCTCTGATCTAGAAAATCAGTTGACTTGTATTCCTTTCATCTCCCTGTATTGGAATGTTTGGAATGTATTCATTTAGCTTGAGAACACACACCATATAAAAAAGAGGATCCTAGCTTCCAGTCCAGAAACATACTACCAATGTTAAAGTATTAATAAACAATGCAGAGCTCCCCAGAAATGGTTTAAACTCTGAGAGTGTTACCTAGCACCACAGTGGTTAGCAATAAGGTTCAAACCTGCTAGTTTGCTTGGCCCAGCAAATCTCTGGGCTCTCTGGACCCAGAAATTCCCCTGGGCTTGTCTGGGTTTCTGCCCACAGCCCAGAGACATGCTTGTTAAGTGATAAATGACTGTGAATGAACTGTAGGTGGGAATATGATAATGAGTGACATCACTAATTTTATAATAGTCTTGTGATGGACTGGCAACATGTCAAGGATGTGCTCTTCTTTTTGCACTGTCAGCCGAGATAGTCCCCAAGTAGCAAAGTCCTATTGAGATAAGATCATGTTCACTTTTTAATTTATGGTCCCCCTTTGGACTAAAAAAGGGTGATGTCAGGTCTTGTCAGTAAGATTCACCACTCACTCACAGCCGTTGCTTAGCATGTAGATAAAAATCAGGTTAGAGAAAAAGAGGTATAATATCCATGCAAAATGTAGGTAAACCCAAAGAGTGCTCAGAGTGACATGACAGCATTCCAGGAACAAAGACTAAATATCTTGTTCCTCTGTTGGTAGTTCACATTTTAAATTCTGTTTGTGTTTCACATTAACACATTAGCCACAACCTTTTCAATTGCCTTCTAACTACAAAGTTAATCCATTAGGCATATGTTAACTTTGATGGGTATGACATGTGTACATGTGTAGATTGTTTCAAAATCTACACAGGTTTTGCCACATTGTTACCACAGAGTATATATAAAACATATACATATTTGATATGACCAAATCTTTTAACCTTCAACTCTCTACACTGTCTTCTACAGCCCAAAACTATGAATTTTGCAGTTACATTAGCACTAAAAGACAATGGGCTCTTGTGTGCCATAAATAAATACGCCTCCATCTGCTCTGTGTGAACTCTCCCTCCAGTGTTACTAAATGTTAGGTTTCTCTCTTTCTTTATTTGTACCACTGTTGATGGACCATGGTTATTTTTCAGGTTTTTCACTGCAAGCTTCCCTTTGCCTCCTCCACCCTCCACTGGTAGTCAAAATGTTAATAATTATAAACAGTTAAGTCTAATGTGACATCTGTAATAATCAGTGACCTTGATGAGCATCAGACTCGATTTACTGGAGGTTATTTTAGTGCTTCAATAAGCTATAATTAAAGAAGAAAGCTCATAGTTTACATCACCAGCCTCACTTTTCTAGCAAAGTGTCATCTACACGCATAATCACTGTGTGACATGAAAACAACAGGTGGTCTCATAAATACCACAGTTGCAGCAATCAGCTGCACTCTGTGTGTTCTTAATCATTTGCTTGCCTCTCGCTGAGTGTTTTTGTTTTTGTAATAGTCATAGTTTTTGTTGTTTTCCAGTTTGTTTCTGTTTGCATGTCGCTGTTATTTATAGTGGAGATGAAAGTTGGTTCTGTTTTGCTGCCTAATGTTTAAAAACCAACTCTAACATCACTGTTGACAACTTAATATCCACCATCAACTTTTTGTAGGATTAAGTTAAAGGTTGGGATTTGTTTCAAATACATGTTAACATGCTTAAGATCCCACTATTGTACTTTGAGCTTAGGGTCACAGGGCTGGACACTGTCCCAGGTGTCAACAGGTCATCAGTCTTTCACAGGCCAAAGAGCCAGACAGAAAACCACACAAACTAATAAATGTTTAATTGGACTGTGGATATGAACTATGCATATGAACCACACAGAAAGGCCCCAAGAGACGTTTTCATTGCCTTCTTGCTGTCAGGAAACCGTGCCAAAATCCTGCTTTTTTTTTTAACCACAACCAATTTCTCCAAATATAAACTTAACTATTAATTTAAACATAAGACAGTTCACATAGATTTTACTTTAAACAGAAAATATTTCAAATGTTTTCTATATTTTTTCCCATACTTTAGGTTTTAGTTCACTGTAGTAACCTTGACAAACTCTAAGCCATTTAAAAATAATTCCTATTTTTGTATATGTAGTTCTGAAAGATACCCATACATTCAGCTGTACTCAATATTACTCGAACTGAAAATCACAATTTCATACAATAACTTCTCTTTCCTCACTTCCCTCCACAGATAGATGTGCACAGAGGTTCAACAAGGCACAAACCTCGATCAGACAGTGGGCCAACATCGCTGATAAGAGACTGCATGAAGAGTGTGACTTTTAAAGTGCTTTATTCATTCACTTCAGTCGAGCTGTTTTCAGTGCCCATTTTTATGTCCTGTGAGCTAAGAAATATTTCCTGTATTTAACATTTCAAAATTTGGCACATTTGTATTCTTGTCTGATTACAATAGCAGACTCTGTTGTTCAGGTACTTTGTGGTACAGCTAGCTCTTACGAGGAGACCTTACATGTATGAAGGCTAATGTACACCATGGAGCCCTACTTTTAGTATCTGTGAGAGGTTTAACACTGTGTGTGAAGCTGGATTTAAGAAATAAGTGTTTAAAGTTAAAAATTGTATAACACGGTTAATGCCATAGTGCCAGTACGCAACGTGCCATCTCTGGGTTGGTTGGTTGCTTCTAATAGACTTACATTCATTTATGTTAGCTAACCAGTAACAAATCCAATAACTCAGTTGAAAGCAAGGGCACTAAGTCTAAAGTGCTCACTTTTGTACTGCCCCTAGCTGCAACAATGTGTTATGTTTAAAAAATCAAGGATATACTATCCACATTCACTCTCCATCTCTTAAGCAGTAAGTCGTTCCTTGTTTGGCTAGCAGCACTGAAAAAATCCATCTTTACGAGTCTGTAAAGCACTTTATAAATGAGAATAGTGTGGAGGAGGTTTAAAGGTTTACTGGTGGCAAGTGTTTGGGAAATGTGACATTTTTGTTGGATACCAAGTCAAGTTAATTTATTATAAATTAAAAACAACACAGGTTGACCAAGGCGCTGTGCAAAAACACATCAACTGATTGTGCTGCTTATACACCCGGCCCAAGGAGAAAGAATCAGTATCTGACTCCAGGTTGTCGGCCCGGCCAGAAGTCAGAAGTCTACACAGGTTTAAAGATACACCAGGGCAATGTTGTACTTAATCATGTAAGCACAACATGATTAAAAAATGTTTTAAAAAAAGAACTGCAGCAATTTACAGGCCTGAATTCTCTCCTTTAACAGATATCAATAAAAGTGGACCAGGATAGGACTTACCAATTGCTAGGGGCTATCAAGGGAGTGGGTAATGAAGAGACACACATACACTACATGGCATTTACAGTACGTATGGCAACACTGAGAAACAAAGCAGCAACAAACCTCATCTTACCTTGACAAAGGAGTGAATGAGCAAGAGGGAAAGTTGCTTGTACTGACCCAAAGTTGTTGTTGTTGTTAAAATACTTGTGGACCTAAGTGACGCGTCAAATGTAAAATCCCTCCATGCAGAAAAAACACGTAGAATTATTTGACATTAGTAGGAAGCCACAGTATTCAGTTTGTTAACAGAAACAGTTTTACAACATACTCACTTACAGAGAAAAATATTTCATAATAAGCTAAATAGAGAAATTTTCCACTTTTCGTCTTACAGAATAAATAATATTAATATTGATAAGAAGAAGAATTAACCAACGCTTCGTCTCATTCAGTGACCCAGCAGTGCATTTTCATCTTAAACGTCTGTCAGACTCCACCTCTACAACAACATGCTCTTCATATGTTTTGTCACTTTTTATCTCATCTGTCTTTACTGTGTTTTCTAATTGTTTTTAATAGATTTCATTTCATTTCATTTGATTGATTGTGTGTTTTATATTCACCTCCATCTTTTATGAGCTAGTTTTATCACACAAGGGCAAAACGAATTGCCCTTGTGTGACAAACAAACAAAAGTGTGTGTCAGGTGTATATAACACAGCAGTGCTGGTTAATTTACGTAGCATCACCTCAAACATGTCCTCAAACATGTCCTCGCATCCATCTTAGTCTGTGGTGTACTGTTCATGCACACACACACACACACACACACACACACACACACACACACACACACACACACACACACACACACCACTTGTCTGTGCATGCATGTAGGTGTCATGTAACCACTGGGAACATTGTTCCTAGTTTGAGTTTTAATCTGCTGTGACACAGTGTTAGGTGCAGCCCTGGATACATATGCTGCACTCACACATGTGACTGACAGTGTAACAAGTTTGAATGAAATATTTTTTTTATTAAGTTTTTTTTATTAAAAAAAACACCCTATGGAAACTTCAATGTTTACAGATGTTCTGAAAGCTTCCCTTTCTTTCAGAAATCCAATATTCATATCTTGACACCAGTTGGGGTCTGCCTGTGTGCAGATCTGCCGTCTCCTGCAGCTTTAAACTGTGAACTGTTACAAAGACCAAGCCTAGTTTTAGAAACTAAGGATTAAGAATTTGAAAATTAAATTTCTGTCAACAAATATACAAAACTGTCACCTCAAATGCACTTCTGAAACTCTGTCGTGCAGCACAGCAGCCTTTCATGTCTGTCTCTGGAGCTAATTCACTTACTGCCTATGCAGAGGGGTTTTTTTAAGTGTGTATTTCTGTGTGTGTGTGTGTGTGTGTGTGTGTGTGTGTGTGTGTGTGTGTGTGTGTGTGTGTGTTTGTAAAAAGAATGATGCTTATCAAAATATACTGAGACTATAATCTCCAATTCCATATAAGAGAGTTTAATCATTTGCCCAAGCCTAATATGTTTTTATCCAGTAAAGTGCAGGCAGAACCTAATTAAACTCCATTAACTGGTTTATTGCCTTAAGACAATCTAATTAAGATTTAAATAAGAGCTGAATGACTTCATTTAGTGTTCAAACTCAGGGAGAGAAAACACAAACAGATAAAGGAAGGAAAGACAGAAATTGAATATAGGTCAAGACATATACATGCATGCTATGGATACACTATATCTTAATTACATCATGAGTGTGACAAGAACTTTTAATAACGGCTCTACATGCACCGAAAATAAAACATATCTTTCTATACATAATGTACTATACATATCTAAAATCATTCATTAGATTATATCACAAGAGTCTAATTTCTGTAATTATTTCATGTAAGCACTCAGATTCCTAATATCCCTGTTCGTCTTTGTTGCAAGATTCCCTTTTCTATTCAAGAACACTAGATAATATATAAGTCATGTAACATTACACAAGATTTATTAAAGCATAAAAAGAAAATGAGAAAGTCAAAGTCAACCACAAAAATCCCAATCAGTAACCCCAGGGGCTGAAAAATAAAGCTAATCCTCAAGAGCCCAAAACTGTATTTTCTCTAATGGCCACTTGAGGATGGCTCCAAAAGGAAGTTAGTCCCCTTAGACTATCCTTTCAAACTAAGCAGGATTAAAAAGCAGGTTTCCAGACTTATACAAAAACTGGTTTGGTCTCCATGGATAGTTTCTTCTTCATAACAACAATGAATGATGGCTGAATTTAGTATAACTAATCCAAATAGACACTGCTTATATTGAGAGATATAAGCAGGGAGCTCCAAACATGAGTCACAGAACTGGACCTCACCCATGTGTTTTTGCTGCTCTGTGCCAACTGGAGCATTTTAATGAAATTATCACAAAATAGTCTGGCTGCTGTGACCCATGTGTTTCAGTTTTTAGGCATTTTGTTGATGTCGGTGTTCTACAGGTCTGACTACAGATAATGCTTTTACCAGCCTTGTAGATTTGTTCTTTCATTCTTTGAATCATTGGTTTTCTTTTTAAACCTCTAAAACCAGGCAAGATTTTGACTACTGACTGTCTTGATCTGGACAGAATCATGCATTTCTAAA
This sequence comes from Oreochromis aureus, assembly GCF_013358895.1. Classification (NCBI taxonomy): domain Eukaryota; kingdom Metazoa; phylum Chordata; class Actinopteri; order Cichliformes; family Cichlidae; genus Oreochromis; species Oreochromis aureus. The sequence goes on from NC_052943.1 coordinate 32,272,919, forward strand.
AAAGCAAGACTAGATTAACCTAGCTGAGACAGCTTGTGTTTTTAGTCTGATGGCTAAATCACTCCCTGCCTCCCTGCTTCCTCCCAGATCTGCAAGCTGTCTTTGTTTTAGCCAAACCTTAGCTAAGATCCCAGATAGCAAGGAAACATTGAAACAATGTTTAGTCAATATCAGGCGATGTCATTGACTCAACGTTGAGGTGTGACGTTGACCTAACGTCACTCTTGCACCCTTTATTGTTATTGAAACAAGGTCAGGTTTTGATATTGAACCAATGTTGAAACCTGACATTGATTCAACGTTATATTTTCTAATACGGTTGACATTGAAACAATGTCAGATTCTGATATTGAAACACTGTTGAGCTATGATGTTGATTTTCCACCTCTTTCGCACAGTTGCTTTTTATTAAAACAACAGTTAAATCGTGACTGGAAATCTACCTTTCTATAAAGGTATTTTAACCAATACTAAACTACTGCATGTTTCCATCAATACTTAAACCACCTAAACACATAATTAGTGTGAATGCTTGTAAAAGCATTCACAGTATTGTTCTTCTAATCTTTATTATTAGTGTGAATGCTTGAAAAGCATTCACAGTATTGTTGTTGTAATCTTTATTATTATTATTATTATTATTATTATTATTATTATTAGTGTGAATGCTTGTAAAAGCATTCACAGTATTGTTGTTGTAATCTTTCTTATTATCTATTATTCCATATTCCGTACGTTTTTTGGCATCTAACTCCTTCAAAACCGTTCAACTTAGAAAAACCATTCAAACACCGTTAGATTCCTCTTCTTTTGGACATGACTGCTTCTATTTTTCTCATTTATAACATTTATATTTTTAAAATTATTCAACTTTTTTCAACAAAAATTTCCCATGTATTTCAATGGGGAGACCCTTCAAATTCTTCTTCAACTTACTCCTCTTTAAGCTGTATCTACTTCCACATACATTGACGTAGAGCCACCATTCAAACTTTAAAACGAAGACAAGACATTCAACCATTCAACTTGTATTTATCTTTTCAATATCTATTATACTTTTTCTTCAGTTCCACTTTAAATTTCATGATGTTTTTCACCCGTTTCAGATTTTATAATGGGTGTGTATGGGACGGAATGTTGGGGCTAGAGTGAGACAGCTCAACTGCTAGAGTGAGAGGAGCAAAAAATTAATCTTAAAATCTTTTTAAAACTGCTGCTGTGTCCGCAGCGTTTGCTCTACAGGTATAATTTTACCCTCAAAACGTAGCCATCGCTGTCCTCTTTCATCCAATGTGTTTACTATTGTACTAGGTGTTATGGTTCTTTCATAAATGTCACCAATGCACAGCCTCGTCCCTCCAACTCCTCCATAGACTCCAATGTTAACACTAGAATTACTGAGCCTTTTTTCCCTGGTGCAAGTCCCTATTACTAGATTTACTGGCCTGCACAGATTTGCGTAAATTCCCCCCGACCTTAACACCTCTTGGCACCCCGCTGAGATTTTCACAGGTCGTCAGCTCCATTGTTCTCCTGCTTTTGTTGTGCAAACACACCCTCCCCAACCCCTAACCATGAGAGATTCAAGTTTTTCCTTCCTGCAAGGCTACTTTCCTTCCTTACCTGCCTGCATGCCTGTCCATAAACATATATACACAGAGTTGTACATATATTTATATATTTATATAGCCACACCTTATATAATATGCATAAAGTCTAGTTATACACACAGACACATCTATATCATATATACACACACACACATATATATATATATACACACACATGTGTGTGTGTGTGTATATATATATAGATGTCTGTGTGTATAACTATGTATGTATATATATATATATATATATATATATACATATGTATATATATATAAAATGTTTGTATAGTGCACTTTCTATACCGTGCTCTGTCCACTTTTTGCAATGACAATGCAGATTTTCCACTTGTGGGACAAATAAATGCAGATGTGTGTGTGTGTGTGTGTGTGTGTGTGTGTGTGTGTGTGTGTGTGTGTGTGTGTGTGTGTGTGTGTGTGTGTGCGCAACATTGGCATTTGTTTACTCAGATCCAAGGCAGGCCAAACCTCTGTGTTACAACCTACATACAAAAGACAGACATTCACAATATATGGGTACACAAGTCTGTTTTATTTCAAAGTGTTTCAAACTTTACAGGGTTTGCAGACCCAGTGTCCATCATCCCTGCATTTGGCACAGGTGAATTTCTTACATGTTGCACAGGTAAATCTGCTGCGATTCCTGTTGCAGCTCTCTTGCACCTGGCACTGTGTTGTCTTTACAGTCCCTGGCACAGCACCTGCCTCTGTGCTAAGATTTCCTTGTGCTGCATGAATCGGCAACGAAGTTGCTGAGCTAGAAGACGTAGAAACAATCTTCTTTTGCCTGTCCACCCTGTACATGCCTTGTACAAAATGTAGGCATTCACTGCCGCCAGGTCCAGCATATTGTAGAAAACCGCTACTGGCCACCTGCGTGTTGCTGATCTTACAGAATACATCCGTGCCATTTGGTCCAACACGTCTACACCACACTGTAAAAGCAGAGCGAGAGAGTCATGAGTATATGTTTTTTCTATAGGCCTGTATAGCACACATCAGAAAACATTGTAGCACTGGTGTAAATTGTACACACATTCACATACCTTCATGTGGTTGTAGTCTGTGATCGTGTTGGGTTTCCTCTTTCTGCCGTCACCGATCGTCACGTCTTGGTGCATGGAACTTAGAACACACACAGTCTTGGTTTTTTTTAGGTGCATAAATTGTCAAGGACACACTGCCACTTCTAAGCACTGAAGTGGAGAATACCTCTCGCTTTGCAGTATCTTTTGCAAGTTGAGGAAGTTCACGCCGGACTTTATTCACCATGCCCAGTAATGTTGTTTTGCGCTGCAGCAGTCTGTGCGACAGTGACAGTGAAGTAAAGAAATTGTCCGTTGTGACATTTCTTCCATCATCCAAAAACGGCTCCATCAGTTTCATGACCACGTTCTCTGCCAGCCTCTCTCCCTTCTGACGACTGGGGTCCTTTCCCAAGTAAGGAGATGCACTGCAGACATATTTGGTGTCCAAATCCGTGGCCATCCAGAACTTGATCCCAAATTTGTCTGGCTTGGTTGCAATATACTGGGTGAATGGACAACGAACCTTGGTAGGGAACAGCTGTTCATCTATGGTCATGTGTTCCCCTGGAGTGAAACTCTTAGCACAGTTCTCGTTGAAGCGTGTCCAGATGTCGGAGGTCGCTGCAAATTTGTCTGTTTTCACCCGTTCTGCCCGCGTGTCCCTGTCATCAAATCGAAGGTGTTGCATAATTGAAATGAATCTATCTCGGGGCATTGTCTCTTTGATTAGTGGCACCAGAAAACTTTCTGACCAGCAATCCACAATGGCACCAACAGGACACATGATTGCTCTTACAAACAGGATTGAAATGAATGCCATAAGTTCATGAACTTAAAGCATAAAGTCTAGTTATACACACAGACACATCTATATCATATATATATATATCTATATCATATATATATATATATCTATATCATAGATATATATATATCTATATATATATATATATATCTATATCTATATATATCTATATCTATATATATCTATATCTATATATATATATATCTATCTATATCTATATCTATATCGATATATATATATATATATATATATATGTGTGTGTGTGTGTGTGTATGTATATATACATACATACACACACACACACACACACACACACACACACACACATATCTATCTATCTACGTGTGTGTGTGTGTGTGTGTGTGTGTGTGTGTGTGTGTGTGTGTGTGTGTATACATACACCAATATTTTTGAATACACGTGTCCATATTTATGTTTCCAGATTGTTTGTATAGTGCACTTTCTATACTGTGCTCTGTCCACTTTTTGCAATGACAATGCAGATTTTCCACTTGTGGGACAAATAAATGCAGATTTGCTGTGTGTGTGTGTGTGTGTGTGTGTGTGTGTGTGTGTGTGTGTGTGTGTGTGTGTGTGTGTGTGTGTGTGTGCAACATTGGCATTTGTTTACTTAGATCCAAGGCAGGCCAAACCTCTGTGTTACAACCTACATACAAAAAAGACAGACATTCACAATATATGGGTATATTAAGTCTGTTTTATTTCAAAGTCTTTCAAACTTTGAACGAACCTTGGTAGGGAACAGCTGTTCCCTACCAAGCATTTCTTGCAGCTGGCAACAACGGTCGTGCATTCAGTATAGTTGTGACTTCCATAAAAAAATGTGGTCAAAATCTCATGAGTAAGTTGAAGCATTTCTATCAGGCATTTCTGAAAGTTGTAACACAGAGGTTTGGCCTGCCTTGGATCTGAGCAACTCTGAGTGAGCAAATGCAAATGTGCCAGGCCTCAAGGACAATGGGTGGTTTGCACAACAAAAGCTGTAGGAGAAACAAGCTGACGACCTGTGAAAATCTCAGCAGGGGTGCTTAACACCTCGGGACTTGCACCAGAAAATAAAAAAGCCAGTAATTCTAGGGGGTATTGGGTTTAGGGAAGTTACGCAAATTTGCGCAGGATAGTAAATCTAGTGTTAAAAAGGCTCAGAAAGTTCGTTTGAAAATCAGAAGGGCATGGTGTCTTTACACTGTCACCATGTCCATATAATAAACTCCACAGACATGAAAACTGAGAATTCAGTAGACTAGACATTGCTGTCGCTCACGGTGAAAGAATTTTGTCAATACAACCTGTACTTTTCATTTGGGAGCGATTTGTTTGGGGCTGACTTTTCTGTTCATTTTAAGCAGCAAAAGTGAGGTGCATGTCTCTGTGCGTGTGTATGGAGCCACTGGGTGCAGTCACTATAGCAACCAGGCTCACACCTGCCTGCCTAACGAGCTCTCTCTCACTGTGCCAAGATTCATCTTAAACACTTCTCTTTCAACTGCTGCTGTGTCCACAGTGTTTGCTCTACAGCCATCATTTTACCCTCAAAACGTCGCCATCGTTCTTCTCTTTCCAACAGCGTGTCTTTCAAAGCTCAGAGATGTAAACCTTTAAAACTGTGTGGATACAAGTGGAGGGATCACATTTTAGTCATTCAGTGATTCAAAGATTATGAACTTTTAATATTCATTCAGATGTTTTCTGACTCTAAATTGTCTTTTCTCATTTCTTAGGTTTTTCTAATTTACATTTAAAACATTTTCAGCTATTTTCCAACTTCTTCTCTGTGGTTGTCAGCTTTTAGCTGTTCAGCACTTTTGTTTTCAGGTGAAAATTTCTGTATTTTCATCTCAGTCAAAATTTTTAACTTAAAATTCAGCAATTAATTCATTTCAGTGCATACATTCAGATTCAAGCATTCACACTGCAGTTTCTTCAGAAAATGCACTTTCTAGTTAGTGTGAATGCTTGTAAAAGCATTCACAGTATTGTTCTTCTAATCTTTATTATTCTATTTTATTATTATTATCTATACCGTACGTTTTTTGTACTCCTACTACTTCAAAACCGTTCAACTTAGAAAAACCATTCAAACACCGTTAGATTCCTCTTCTTTTGGACATGACTGCTTCTATTTTTCTCATTTTTAACATTTATATTTTTAATTTTATTCAACTTTTTCAACAAAAATTTCCCATGTATTTCAATGGGGAGACCCTTCAAATCCTCATTCAACTTACTCATTTTCAAACTGTATCTACTTCCACATACGTTGACATAGAGCCACCATTCAAACTTTAAAACGAAGACAAGACATTCAACTATTCAACTTGTATTTATCTTTTCAATATCTATTATACTTTTCTTCAGTTCCAGTTTAAGTTTCATGATGATTTTTCAGCCGTTTCAGAGTTTATAATGGGTGTGTATGGGACGGAATGTTGGGGCTAGAGTGAGACAGCTCAACTGCCAGAGTGAGAGGAGCGAAAAATTAATCTGAAAATATTTTTAAAACTGCTGCTGTGTCCGCAGCGTTTGCTCTACAGGTCTGATTTTACCCTCAAAACGTAGCCATCGCTGTCCTCTTTCATCCAATGTGTTTACTATTGTACTAGGTGTTATGGTTCTTTCATGCATGTCACCAATGCACACCCTCCTCCCTCCAACTCCTCCATAGACTCCAATGTTAAAATGGCTCAGAAGGTTCGTTTGAAAATCAGAAGAGCATGGTGTTTTTACACTGTCACCACGTCCATATAATACACTCCACAGGCATGAAAACTGAGAATTAGGTAGACTGGACATTGCTGCCGCTCACGGTGAAAGAATTTCGTCAATAGGACCTGTACTTTTCATTTGGGAGCGATTTGTTTCGGCCTGACTTTTCTGTTCATTTTAAGCAGCAAAAGTGAGGTGCATGTCTCTGTGTGCGTGTGTACTGAGCCATTGGGTGCAGTCACTATAACAACCAGGCTCATACCTGCCTGCCTAACGAGCTCTGTCTCTCACTGTGCCAAGATTCATCTTAAACACTTCTCTTTCAACTGCTGCTGTATCCACAGTGTTTGCTCTACAGCCATCATTTTACCCTCAAAACGTCGCCATCGTTGTTCTCTTTCCAACACCGTGTCTTTCAAAGCTCAGAGATGTAAACCTTTAAAAGTGTGTGGATCCAAGTGGAGGGATCACACTTTAGTCATTCAGTGATTCAAAGAATATGAACTTTTAATATTCATTCAGATGTTTTCTGACTCTAAATTTTCTTTTCTCATTTCTTAGATTTTTCTAATTTTAATTTAAAAACTTTTCAGCTATTTTCCAACTTCTTCTGTATGAAAATTAGCTTTCAAAATTTTTGCACTTTTGTTTTCAGGTTAAAAACTCTGTATTTTCCAGCTCATTCAACATTTTTAACTTAAAATTCAGCAATTAATTCATTTCAGTGCATACATTCAGATTCAAGCATTCACACTGCAGTTTCTTCAGAAAATGCACTTTCTAGTTATTATTATCTATTCCGTACGTTTTTTGTAGTCCTACTACTTCAAAACCGTTCAACTTAGAAAAACCATTCAAACACCATTAGATTCCTCTTCTTTTGGACACGACTGCTTCTATTTTTCTCATTTTTAACATTTATATTTTTAATTTTATTCAACTTTTTTCAACAAAAATTTCCCATGTATTTCAATGGGGAGACCCTTCAAATCCTCATTCAACTTACTCATTTTTAAACTCCTACTACGTCCACATACGTTGACATAGAGCCACCATTCAAACTTTAAAACGAAGACAAGACATTCAACTATTCAACTTGTATTTATCTTTTCAATATCTATTATACTTTTTCTTCAGTTCCAGTTTAAGTTTCATGATGATTTTTCAGCCGTTTCAGAGTTTATAATGGGTGTGTATGGGACGGAATGTTGGGGCTAGAGTGAGACAGCTCAACTGCCAGAGTGAGAGGAGTGAAAAAATTAATCTGAAAATATTTTTTAAAACTGCTGCTGTGTCCGCAGCGTTTGCTCAACAGGTATGATTTTACCCTCAAAACGTAGCCATCGCTGTCCTCTTTCATCCAATGTGTTTACTATTGTACTAGGTGTTATGGTTCTTTCATAAACGTCACCAAAGCACACCCTCCTCCCTCCAACTCCTCCATAGACTCTAATGTTAAAATGGCTCAGAAGGTTCGTTTGAAAATCAGAAGAGCATGGTGTTTTTACACTGTCACCACGTCCATATAATAAACTCCACAGGCATGAAAACTGAGAATTAGGTAGACTGGACAGTGCTGCCGCTCACGGTGAAAGAATTTCGTAAATAGGACCTGTACTTTTCATTTGGGAAGGATTTGTTTGGACCTGACTTTTCTGTTCATTTTAAGCAGCAAAAGTGAGGTGCATGTCTGTGCGTGTGTATGGAGCCAGTGGGTGCAGTCACTATAGCAACCAGGCTCACACCTGCCTGCCTAACGAGCTCTCTCTCACTCTGCCAAGATTTATCTTAAACACTTCTCTTTCAACTGCTGCTGTGTCCACAGTGTTTGCTCTACAGCCATCATTTTACCCTCAAAACGTTGCCATCGTTCTTCTCTTTCCAACACTGTGTCTTTCAAAGCTCAGAGATGTAAACCTTTAAAACTGTGTGGATCCAAGTGGAGGGATCACATTTTAGTCATTCAGTGATTCAAAGAATATGAACTTTTAATATTCATTCAGATGTTTTCTGACTCTAAATTTTCCTTTCTCACTTCTTAGGTTTTTCTAATTTACAATTAAAACATTTTCAGCTATTTTCCAACTTCTTCTCTGTGCTTGTCAGCTTTTAGCAGTTCAGCACTTTTGTTTTCAGGTGAAAATTTCTGTATTTTTCATATCATTCAACATTTTTAACTTAAAATTCAGCAATTAATTCTTTTCAGTGCATATATTCAGATTCAAGCATTCACACTGCAGTTTCTTCAGAAAATGCACTTTCTAGTTAGTGTGAATGCTTGTAAAAGCATTCACAGTATTGTTCTTCTAATCTTTATTATTAGTGTGAATGCTTGTAAAAGCATTCACAGTATTGTTCTTCTAATCTTTATTGTGTGGATGCTTTAAGCATCCACACTATTGAGTTCCTGTTTCTCTTTATTCTTTATTGTGTGGATGCTTTAGGCATCCACACTATTGAGTTCCTGTTTCTCTTTATTCTTTATTGTGTGGATGCTGGAGGCATCCACACTATTGAGTTCCTGTTTCTCTTTATTCTTTATTGTGTGGATGCTGGAGGCATCCACACTATTGAGTTCCTGTTTCTCTTTATTCTTTATTATTATTGTGTGGATGCTGGAGGCATCCACACTATTGAGTTCCTGTTTCTCTTTATTCTTTATTATTATTATTATTCTTCAAGTTGCTTCCGTACGTTTTTTGCTGTTTAACTACTTCCACAATTTTCAGCCGATTTTCACCGTTCAAATTTTAAACTATTCTGCTATTTCTGCTAAAGTGTGCTATGACTTTTGGTATTTTTGCTCTTATACTTTTTAAAATATTACGTTTTTTTTCCTTTAATTTGTCCCATTGAAATGAATGGGAAACTTCCATAATTCTGCTAAAACTTACTCTTTTTGAAACTTAACTACTTTGTCCTACTTTCACCTAGAACAACCATTCAAATTTTAAAATATTCACAAATTATTGGGCTATTCATGAATGATTCAGCTTTTTCATATCTGTTACCGTTTTCATCTTATCCCTCTTTAAGTTTTGAGTTTCATCTTTGTGATTTTTCACAAAATACATGCGTTGTTATGGTTGCTATGCAGTTGGTTCTAAGTGAGCCACTGTACCTTTGGCAATTTTCTCTTCATGTCCGAACAACTTCTTGCTACTCGCTCAATTTTCACTTAACCCACACAAATTATACATCAAAACGTAGGTATTTTTGCTGGCTTTCAGAAAATCTTACTATCATTGTTGTGAGATTTATAGAATTTTGGCAAATCCTCAGACCAATACAAAGTCAGAAAACTCTCCATAGAAAGTCAATGGAGAGTTTGTTCAAAATCATCGCTTGATTTCTGTAATGAGAGGCATATTCGAATCGTCATATCTCCTTAACGAGCGAAGTTAAAACATGAGGCTTGTCCCGTATATCTTCAGACACTCCTGACGCTCACAATTCAAGAATTTTTTCTCACCTATTACCGTTCTGAAATGAGTTAGACTTGTTTGAGGGTAGGAAATTGTCCTTCGCTCAGACTTCTTCAGATTTCAAACTCTGGAAATGAACAACTTTTTCTCTTGTCATATCTTTTTTTGGATTTCCACAGAGACCTGAAAATTTCCATGACTGTTCACCAAAGCCTGCTGTCTCTTACGGTGAAAAAATGATATTGATACTCCAAATAGATTTAGAGTTAGAAAGCGTTGTTTGAGGGCAAGTCAAGGCAGTTTTTGCTTTGTTCTACTCAGTTATGGTGCATTAGAAGTCAAATATCTTTAATAATTCATATTTTAATGATAAAGTGTCAACAGTTGAAGATTCCCCATCTCTTCTGAACAAAAGCGGTGTAAGAATGACCATTCTAGCCCCTACGGTTAGGAAATTATGGTCATTTGTTTGAGGGGAGTCGTCATTATGAGAAATAGACTGCAAAAATCCTGTCTCTCTGTGCTGCGTGCACCTGTTTTGGCGGGAAAAAGTGCACAGGCTCTCTGATTGGTGGATTCAAATTTAGCAGCTCCCAGGCTGCTTGACTGAGCTAGAAACTTACTTCTCTCTCCTGTGTGTGTGTGTGTGTGTGTGTGTGTGTGTGTGTGTGTGTGTGTGTGTGTGTGTGTGTGACAGTGACAGAGAGAGAGAGAGAGAGGCTTGTTATGGGATGAGATCATTGTAA
>NC_052943.1:32283776-32318776 GCF_013358895.1 Oreochromis aureus
GAAAGATGATGTTGTCTTTGCTGAGATGCTGAACAGAATCCGTGTGAAAGGAAAGTTGGATGAGCTTTGCGAAGCAGACAGAAATTTGTTGTCACAGGCCATAACTGAATCAGCCCTTTGTCCGACTGATGCGTTGCACATTTTTGCAACTAATAAAGAAGTGGATGCACACAACTCTGCAACACTGGCTCTGCTCCATACTCATATCATTGACATCCATGCAGATGATTATAGAAAGGATCCTAGAACTGGCAGAATGGCACTTCAAGACAAACCATTCAAAGGAGGTAAAAATGAGTTACCAGACACACTGAAAGTTGCAGAAGGAGCTCGTGTCATGCTCACCAGAAACATTGACATACAAAATGGTTTGGTTAATGGAGCTTTTGGAAAACTACTTAGAGTAGTTTACTCTGAAAATGACCAACACATCATCAAGCTTGGACTTAAAATGGATAATGAGACATCTGGAAAGAATAACCGCACACCAGCAGACGACATGGTGTACACTGAGAGAGCAGAAGAGAATCTGAAGCAGAAAGGAGTGGTACGAAGACAGTTCCCAGTGAAGCTGGCCTTTGCATGTACAATACATAAGGTACAGGGTATGACAACCACATCAGCTGTTGTCTCTCTTAAGACCATTTTGAGCCCGGCATGGCCTACGTAGCTGTCAGTAGAGTGACGCTCTCAGTGGACTGTATCTTCTTGATATGGAGGAGAAAAAATATTCACCAACCCAGAAATCACTGCAGCGCTTGAGAACATGAGACAAGCCAACCTTGATGACATGATGCCTCTTCTACACGTGAGACAAACACTGAGCAGGTCAGACGTTTTCACCATTATTCATCATAATACAGAGGGACTGCCAGCTCACATTAATGACATCAAGAGTCACCATGAATTGTGTCTAGCAGATGTTTTGTGCCTAACAGAAACACACCTGCGGGGCTCTTTTGTCGCAGAGAGTCTCCACTTGAAAAATTACAATTTGTTCAAACGCAACAGACACCTGTCCTACACAAACTTTCCCAGATGGCAAACAGAAGTGGTGGTGGAGTTGCTGTTTATGTGAAAAGTGACATTCAAGTGCATGAAAACAGTACATCCATAATGTAACTGACCTTGAATTTCTGGCTTTAAAGGTTGAAGCACCAGTCAGTGCACTGATTGCAGTTGTGTACAGACCTCCAGACTACACTCTGAGGCCATTCCTGAAAAACCTGGTAAGCCTATTAGACTCATTAGAGATCATGGACTGTCATCCCATCATAGTTTGTGGTGATTTTAATGAGAATGTTTTATCCAGTGCAAACAAACCAATCCTGGAGCTGTTTGAGTCTAGGGGATACGCACAGGTCATCACTGCCCCTACCACAGAGAAGAACACACTGCTTGACCTAATTTTCATTTCTCAGCCAGAGCGATGTCTCCATTCTGGAGTCATGAAGACCTACCATAGTTACCATGACCCTGTATACTGTGTATTGTCCTGTGATGATTCATGATCTAGATCTTTGACTACAGTAAGTAATTTTTATATTTCTGAATGACTTAAGAAAGTAGAGCGATATTTAAAAGTTGGCTTAAGAAAAAACGCCCTGCATTGCAGTACAATGTTTGAATTTTTTTTACATAAAACACAATTAAACTAATTAAGTAATGATATCAGTAAAGATGACAATTTTATTTATTACAGAAAATCTAAAATTCACTTACAGTAACCTATAAATGTCAGAAAAATCAAATATAGCAGTTTAAAACGAACAGTGTAGGCATATCCTCTCTGCAGCCAGGCTTCAAAATCCTGCCAGGCTGCCCCAGTCTCACTGTGGCTGGGAGGGAGGGAGGGTGGACCAGAGGATTGCCCACACAACACATAAATGTTCAACAGCTTCTTCATTGTTTCTGAGAGAACAACACAGACTAAAGGTTGCTTTTAAAAAAACAAAACAAAAAATCCCCCCTAATTACAGCAATAATGACAGTTAAGCCAGGTTATCTGTGCCTCTATTTTGAAATAATATTTACAAAAATGTTATTGATTTCAGTTTGTTATAATCTTTAAACTTTTTAAAAAGTATACGATTCTATTTTTGGACAAATTTTTCTATGAAACATACATTTTTATGAGCTTTTATCATGTTTCAGTACTACGTTTTATCATATCGATAGAAACAGCTGTTCAGCCATGTTCTAAGAAACCAACACAAACCAAAACAGTTTAAGGGTTCAGGATTGTGGTTTTAAAATTTAATTTTTCATGTATTTCATATGTTGCTTATTATTTTTATTTAGTTATTTAATTTAGTTATCGTTCTTTATTCTACTATGAAGTGTTTAACAAAACCAGAAACTAAAGTTGAACAGACACATGACAGGATCAGATTATTAACACCTTAAAACATTGCAAACATCTCTTTTTAAAATGATTTTTATTCTATTTCGAAAAAAAAAACATTTGTTGAATTAATTTAAGTCCTTTTCAGAAAGAAGCTGTAAAATACGACCTAACATTTTTATGTTATTTTTTATGACATACAAAACAAATTGATGTATGTAATACTATTAAACATAATATAAAAAAAAGTTATCAGCCGGTGCATATATCAGGGTGGGTCTGGGTTGATAACTGCACTGGCTGATAACTGCACATTTCTGGCCAGAAATGTTTCAGCAGTGTTACATATGTACTACATATGTTACACTTGCTTTCTGTTACCAGCTGATACCCTACATTTGTATAGACATTGGATGGTGTGAGGCTGGGGAGTTGAGTGGAGTGGGTAGGTGGGAGTTGAGTGGGGGGGTGCGGTGGGGGGTTCTTAGGCTTCTTTCTTTTCTTTTTTTTTTTTAAGAGAGACACAGTTCTGTGTCTTCTCCAAGCTTCACATGTAAAATCCAACAGTGTGAAGCACATAGCAGCCAGAAACTGTAATGCCACAGATCAGAGAGGCTTCATCATCACCATCTTCGCCGTATGATCAGAGCGTGAGACTTCACATCTGGAGCACAGGAAAGCTTCTGTGATAAGTCTTCCTTCTAGCTTGTCCAACAAGCAGTCGGTGAGATTTACTCACAACAAAAAGGGTTAATGACATTATTTCCATGAAAACGTATTAATTCTTTGTACAGTGTTTAAATTGTGTTTTCACTTGACCTTAGGAGTGTTATTTTGAGTGTATTTTAATGTCTGTACTCAGGTGTTTCCCTCTGTGATCCATCCCCTTCAGAGCTGAGACACTCAGGACTGAACAGACTGCACAGTTTCTGTGATTGAGCCTCCAAAACACCTTCTTTGAAACCACACATGATAGAAGGGCTTTATATTTGCAGCAGCACTACTACAGGTATTCAGTTTACTACAGGATGTGTTTGTTTCTTAGGACCAGCTCTAAGTGCACACTACCTAACATATACACCTTTCTGTTCATTACAAACCAACCACTCTGGATCATATGGCCAGTCGGCAGGAATGTTGCTGCAGGAAAACATCCCTGGAGATCACCATCATTGTCAGACTGACTGTGCCTCCTCTGTGCAGTGTCAAGATCCTCCCTAAATGAGTGTGTAAGTTAACATTTTCATCATTTTATTCCCTTTGACAAGACAAGTATCACTGATATTTACATTTACAACTACATATGTTCCTGTTTTCTGCTCTTCTTTTAAAGTCCTCAGCTATCCTGCTTCTGTGCTGCTTGCCACACATCAAACACTGGCCGGATGACAGGGAGGATCCACTCTGAAGTCACTGGACATGATGAGGATTATATGGGACTTTATAGTTTCACAGAAACGTTGTACTCTTTGATTACAGGTTTTAAATGGACATAATGACGGCCTCTCTCTGATCAACAGGCTAAAGGATTGTTTTCATTGTTAGTGCTCTGTACAATGTATGCTTATTTAATATTTCATCACAGAGCAAACCTTTATTTATTTATTTAACATATTTTTATTTTGTTTTAATGTTGAATTAACTGTGGGGGTTGTTTTAAGTGGGTACTTGGGATGCCATATGACCAGAAATGTGGTAACTGGAATTCAATAGTATGGAAAAAAAAATCTGCTAAGAACGAAACACAGACAAAAAACCCCAAGAGAACTCAAATTCATTCCATGTAATCCAATCTAAAACATTTTAAACTGCTGAACAGCAACACAAACAGTGTTAAAAACCAGTGTTAACAGAATGATTATGATGAGTTTGTACCAAAGTTTCAGGTCACATGGCACACCTAGTGTGTAGTGTGGGGTATCAGCTGGTAAGTATAGGTTTTTTCATATTTGTGTCCTTAGAGTTCAGATAGATAAAGCCTTGTGTATAATAATTAGTCATAACCACAACTCAAAGTCAGGGACTAACTAATTTTGGGACTTTGTGTCTGAGCCCAGGTTAAAACACAGTGCTAAAAAGCATTTAGTGGCATGGCTGAACAATGCTGTAAACTAATGATACTTATTTATCCATGTTCACAAAAAGGACTAATGTGTTTATTTGATTATTTGTATGTGTTAAACTGTGTCACCACCTTAGGCTTTCATTTGAGTTTACTCAAAAGTCTCTATACAGTTGTCTTTTACCACTATGTGGACTCTGTTAACATTAAAACATTAAAAAGAATGAGTAATAAAAGGATGTGTAGACAGATCAGTAGATTAAGTAGACCAATAGAAACAGCTGTTCAGCCATGTTCTAAGAAACCAACACAATTTAAAGGTTCAGGATTGTGGTTTTAAAAGTTGAATTTTCATGTATTTCATATGTTGCTTATTATTTTTGTTTGGTTATTTAATTTAGTTATTTTTATTTATTCTACTAGTGCTTTTCAGAAAGGAGCTGTAAAATATGACTTAAGATTTTTATGTTATTTTTTATGACATACAAAACAAATTGATGTATATAATACTATTAAACATAATATACAAAATATGTTTGAAAACATTATGCTGTATATTAAAGTTTGTATTTTCTCCAGAATGTTTGTTCATCTTTTAAGTTCATTTCAACAAATTTCTTTCTACATTTATTTTTATTAAGTTATTTTTTTATGAATTGGAGTTTTATAATACATAATTCCACTCTTTAAGTGATTAGAAGAATATGAACATTTAATATTAATTCAGATGTTTTCTGACTCTAAATTTTCTTTTGTCATTACTCATCTTTTTCTAATTTACATTTTATACATTTTCAGCTATTTTCCAACTTCTTCTGTGTGAACATCAGCTTTCAAAAGTTCTGCACTTTTGTTTTCAGGTTAAAAACTCTGTATTTTCCAGCTCATTCAACATTTTTATTTTTAACTTAAAATTCAGCAATTAATTCATTTCAGCGCATACATTCAGATTCAAGCATTCACACTGCAGTTTCTTCAGAAAATGCACTTTCTAGTTAGTGTGAATGCTTGTAAAAGCATTCACAGTATTGTTCTTCTAATCTTTATTATTATTATTATTATTATATTTTATTATATATTCCGACGCGTTTTTGTACTGTATCTCCTTCAAAACCGTTCAACTTAGAAAACCATTCAAACACCGTTAGATTCCTCTTCTTTTGGACATGACTGCTTCTATTTTTCTCATTTTTAACATTTATATTTTTAATTTTATTCAACTTTTTTCAACAAAAATTTCCCATGTATTTCAATGGGGAGACCCTTCAAATCCTCATTCAACTTACTCATTTTCAAACTGTATCTACTTCAACATAGGTTGACATAGAGCCACCATTCAAACTTTAAAACGAAGACAAGACATTCAACTATTCAAATTGTATTTATCTTTTCAATATCTGTTATACTTTTCTTCAGTTCCAGTTTAAGTTTCATGATGTTTTTTCAGCCGTTTCAGAGTTTATAATGGGTGTGTATGGGACGGAATGTTGGGGCTAGAGTGAGACAGCTGAACTGCTAGAGTGAGAGGAGCAAAAAAATTAATCTGAAAATATTTTTTAAAACTGCTGCTGTGTCCACGGTGTTTGGTCTACAGGTATGATTTTACCCTCAAAACGTAGCCATCGCTGTCCTCTTTCATCCAATGTGTTTACTATTGTACTAGGTGTTATGGTTCTTTCATAAATGTCACCAAAGCACAGCCTCCTCCTCCAACTCCTCCATAGACTCTAATGTTAAAATGGCTCAGAAGGTTCGTTTGAAAATCAGAAGAGCATGGTGTTTTGACACTGTCACCACGTCCATATAATAAACTCCACAGGCATGAAAACTGAGAATTAGGTAGACTGGACATTGCTGCCGCTCACGGTGAAGGAATTTCGTCAATAGGACCTGTACTTTTCATTTGGGAACGATTTGTTTCGGCCTAACTTTTCAGTTCATTTTAAGCAGCAAAAGTGAGGTGCATGTCTGTGTGCGTGTGTATGGAGCCCTGGCTCAGTCACTATAGCAACCAGGCTCACACCTGCGTGCCTAACGAGCTCTCTCTCACTCTGCCAAGATTCATCTTGAACACTTCTCTTTCAACAGCTGCTGTGTCCACAGTATTTGCCCTACAGCCATCATTTTACCCTCAAAATGAAGCCATCGTTCTTCTCTTTCCAACAGCGTGTCTTTCAAAGCTCAGAGATGTAAATCTTTAAAACTGTGTGGATCCAAGTGGAGTGATCATATTTTAGTCATTCAGTGATTCAAAGAATATGAACTTTTAATATTCATTCAGATGTTTTCTGACTCTAAATAGTCTTCTCATTTTTAGGTTTTCTAATTTACATTTAAAACATTTTAGCTATTTTCCAACTTCTTCTCTGTGCTTGTCAGCTTTTAGCAGTTCAGCACTTTTGTTTTCAGGTGAAAATTTCTGTATTTTTCATCTCATTCAACATTTTTAACTTAAAATTCAGCAATTAATTCTTTTCAGTGCATATATTCAGATTCAAGCATTCACACTGCAGTTTCTTCAGAAAATGCACTTTCTAGTTCTATTTTATTATTATCTATTCCGTACGTTTTTTGTACTCCTACTCCTTCAAAACCGTTCAACTTAGAAAAACCATTCAAACACCGTTAGATTCCTCTTCTTTTGGACATGACTGCTTCTATTTTTCTCATTTTTAACATTTATATTTTTAATTTTATTTAACTTTTTTCAACAAAAATTTCCCATGTATTTCAATGGGGAGACTCTTCAAATCCTCATTCAACTTACTCATTTTTAAACTCTTACTACTTCCACATACGTTGACATAGAGCCACCATTCAAACTTTAAAACGAAGACAAGACATTCAACTATTAAACTTGTATTTATCTTTTCAATATCTATTATACTTTTTCTTCAGTTCCAGTTTAAGTTTCATGATGATTTTTCAGCCGTTTCAGAGTTTATAATGGGTATGTATGGGACGGAATGTTGGGGCTAGAGTGAGACAGCTCAACTGCCAGAGTGAGAGGAGCGAAAAAATTAATCTGAAAATATTTTTTAAAACTGCTGCTGTGTCCGCAGCGTTTGCTCTACAGGTATGATTTTACCCTCAAAACGTAGCCATCGCTGTCCTCTTTCATCCAATGTGTTTACTATTGTACTAGGTGTTATGGTTCTTTCATAAATGTCACCAAAGCACAGCCTCCTCCCTCCAACTGCTCCATAGACTCCAATGTTAAAATGGCTCAGAAGGTTCGTTTGAAAATCAGAAGAGCATGGTGTTTTTACACTGTCACCACGTCCATATAATAAACTCCACAGGCATGAAAACTGAGAATTAGGTAGACTGGACATTGCTGCCGCTCACGGTGAAAGAATTTTGTCAATGGGACCTGTACTTTTCATTTGGGAGCGATTTGTTTCGACCTGACTTCTCTGTTCATTTTAAGCAGCAAAAGTGAGGTGCATGTCTGTGAGCGTGTGTACTGAGCCATTGGGTGCAGTCACTATAGCAACCAGGCTCACACCTGCGTGCCTAACGAGCTCTGTCTCTCACTGTGCCAAGATTCATCTTAAACACTTCTCTTTCAACTGCTGCTGTGTCCACAGTGTTTGCTCTACAGCCATCATTTTACCCTCAAAATGTCGCCATCGTTCTTCTCTTTCCAACACCGTGTCTTTCAAAGCTCAGAGATGTAAACCTTTAAAAGTGTGTGGATCCAAGTGGAGGGATCACACTTCAGTCATTCAGTGATTCAAAGAATATGAACTTTTAATATTCATTCAGATGTTTTCTGACTCTAAATTTTCTGTTCTCATTTCTTAGGTTTTCCAAATTTTAATTTAAAAACTTTTCAGCTATTTTCCAACTTATTCTGTGTGAACATCAGCTTTCAAAAGTTCTGCACTTTTGTTTTCAGGTTAAAAACTCTGTATTTTCAGGCTCATTCAACATTTTCATTTTTAACTTAAAATTCAGCAATTAATTCATTTCAGTGCATACATTCAGATTCAAGCATTCACACTGCAGTTTCTTCAGAAAATGCACTTTCTAATTGTACTTATTCCTCAAATTGGACACCCTTTATAAAAAAAAATGTCTCACAATGTATCATGTCAATATGTGAAACATAGAAATGTAAATAAGAAAACTGTCTTTTAATAAAGTATTTAGCAAACGAAACATGTCTATTGACCTTTTTTTGTTTAGTTTTTTTTCTCTGTTACATCACATGCAATGCATTCTTATTTTAGGATATTAATAAGTTTCTAATTTTTACTCCGGGATGGGGATGGATGATGTGCGTCCTGCGCCACCCATACGATCTGGTGCGTATCGGAGCCATTTCTGGACTGCTTGTGCAAAGACAAACTCGAACATAGAGTTCGCCCCTACCTGCTGCGTCAGGCCATCTAGGACAAAAATACACACACACACACACACACACACACACACACACACACACAAACAAAAAAAGTGAATTAGAGCACATGAATAAGCTCTTGTTAACTCTCTTCAGCAGGGAGAAAGTATGTAAACTCCTAGGCTGATAAACATGAAAGTCACCAGGCGTAAATCTGCAAACCGCCGCATTTGATTCCCAAAGCGCTATGAGCTGAAAAAGTGATAAGTCTTAGCATGGTGTGCCGTGTATCCTTAAAAACAAAATAAACATGGGGTCCTCGGGCTGTACAAACTGTACAACCGGAGGACTAAACAAGCCGAAGACCAAAGACTCCATCTCCAGATTAGCTCGTTTGTAATGGCATAAGCCATTACACGGCGGACTTGCACCTCCAGTGTGGTCCCTCCAATCAAGGCAAAGCGTCTCACCTATAGACACATTTTAAGAGATGGAATTAGCATGTCTCATGTCTTAAATGTGTATGCAAGTGCTTGTGTGTATAATCAAGTGCTGTTACTGCCACCAACGAGACTGAAAATGTAGAAGCCCAGTATCTTAAACTTGTTATTAAGAATTCAGTATTTGGCGCTTCGTCATCAGCTTCAGCATCGCTATTATCAGAATCAAACGGTGGTGCATAGCAACCAAAGCTGTCAAAACTAAAGTCACAGTCATTATCCTTGTCGGGTGATACATAGGTCTCACATACTTCTGAAATCTGCTCATAGCGACTGGTAAATACTTGACTGTCTATACCTGGGTGACAACAGTGGGACACAACAGACTCTTCTGCAACCTGCGGTCGCTTAACTTCAACTTGTGCATTGCCGTTTTGGTTATGTTTTTCAGCAACCATCTCTTTAAAGTGCCTGAGTATATCTGAATCTGCTGCCTCAACCATTTTCCATAATTTGCGCCTCATTGACCAGCGTGATGTCATTGTCAGTGTATATATCAGATTAAACAAATAGTGCTATATTTGGAAATAGCCAAATAAGCAAATTGTTTAACACTAGGAATTTATTTAAGGTCGTGAGTTTCTTACTTATTGATGGGTGGATGGCAGTTACCAAATCAGATCTGAAAAAAAGAGGAAGGGCACAAATGTCAATAAAGAGGGAAAACTAGATACAAAGACGGCTCATAGAAGCTGAACCGAGTCCTATGTGTGAAGGGACAGTAACTGCGTGTGTATATGTAAGCATTTAAACACTGAAGATACTAAAATAAACAGTATTTTGTCTAAGTCTGCCATTATAGGAATTCATGGCACCGAGACAAAAACGTGGCGCACAATGTGACGTCAAAATAGGCGCACACCTTTGACGCTGCGTTTTCTCCGTTTTCCTCGTCCACACGTAAATGCTAAAATTGAGTTTTCGAAAATATCCACCCTGGCAGGCGTCTTTAAAAATCTCAGTTTTCAGTTAACGAAAACGCAGTTTACGTGTGGACAAAAGGTGCAAACGCAAGGTAGGTGAGCGTGCAACGTAAAGTTAGGTGAGCATGCAATGTAACGTTAGGTGAGCGTGCAACGTAAAGTTAGGTGAGCGTGCAACGTAAAGTTTGAATTGAGTGCGAATTGAAGCGGGTGCTCTCCAATCATTAAAAGTAACAAAGTCATTGAACACATTTATACAGTTACCTTTACGTTTATCAATCATATATCACAGATTTACAATTTTATGTAGTACTATGCTAAAAAGCAACTACAGAGCGAAATTCTGGGTCAAGCGCCGAGGCGATGGCAAGAACAAAGGAACCCTCGAAGCGTTAAAGCTAGCTTTGTAAGGGAATATAACAGAAAAGTATGAAACGAAAATGTTTTCTTTGTTGATAGACTTTGTTCGCACACTGCAAAAACAGCTATACTTGAAACAAGCCAAATATTCTTAAATCTGACAAAATTTTCTTGTTTTGAGCAAAAAAATCTGCCAATGGGGTAAGCAAAAGTTGCTTGACTAGAATTCTTAAAACTAGCAAATTAACCTAACTGCCATATGCCTTTTAACTAGACAAAATTGTCTAAAATGTATGCTTAATTCAAGAAAATGTGACTTATTATAAGTAAAAGACACTTTGATATTTAGAAAATCTGTACCTAAAATGAGTATTATGCTTTCTTGAACAAGCTGTTTTCAAGAATTATTTGCTTACTTTAAGATTCTACACCTTAATTTAGATTTTTCACATAAAAAAAACACCTTACTATAGGACAAATTTTCTTAAATCTGAATTGTTTCTTTCTTGATTGAGCTAACTATAAGAATTATGTTTCGAGTCTGAGAACAATAATCAGCCAAAATTCCTGAGAATAAGACACCATCTCTTCAAAAAGCTACTAAAAATAAGGGAATTTATCTTAAATTAAGACAGCAAAAGCACTCTTAGTTTTTGCGCTTTATTGGGTCAGTAGAATCATGTCTAAAATTATACATTTCAGCAGGGTGTAACATGGCCAAGTGCTCTTAACATGAATAATAACAGTATAACATGGCTGGTATCAAAAATAAATTTTGCTGAAGCTTAAAACAATCACTATTGCAAATACTATATTACATAACATTTTAGAAGAACAAGTTTAACGACCACACAAACAAACATGTGTTTTACATTTGAACAACTTTTCTAGAGAAAAAAAAGAAAAGAAAAACAACCTCACTGACTAACACTGAGACTGATAAACAAGGCAGATGGAGTCTGTCATCTGAGAGACTCACTCAATGAATGACTTCCACTCACCAAGAGCCTTCCTGTAAGAGGGGGTTGAATCTCGGTCATGGATGGAGTCTTTGAGTATTTCAGTTTGCAAGACAGACAGCAGCGTGGAAATGCACTTTGGATATGTGAGGTGGAGGGCATAGTAATATGCCATCAGATAGAGCAGTCCCTCATTAAGATCCTTCCGGTCAAAAGTGCTCACCGCTGTGGTTCCAACAGCTATCATGCAGTTGCCTTCAGAGACAAGCAGAACTGGACAAGCCAGGGGTCGCTGACGCAGGTAGCCTTCAGGGTCTTCTGAAGTCTACATGACAGAAAAAAAAGAGGATTAGAATAAGACCGTAAGAAACACAATTTTTGAGTTGCATTACAGTTTAAAATAGATAACTTTTTTGTAGGTTTTCTTAAAATCAACATGTTATGGGGATCTGAACTTTAAGAATATTTGACTGACTCCACAGTAAAATATATAAAATGAAAACATGAGTAACTGCAAAATTCAACAATATATACACATAGACTATTGCAGCCTTACCTTTAGGACATGG
Source organism: Oreochromis aureus (assembly GCF_013358895.1). Classification (NCBI taxonomy): domain Eukaryota; kingdom Metazoa; phylum Chordata; class Actinopteri; order Cichliformes; family Cichlidae; genus Oreochromis; species Oreochromis aureus. The sequence continues at coordinate 32,295,839 of NC_052943.1, forward strand.
AAAAAAGCCTCACTACAGATGCCCAGCTTCTTAGGTGGTACTGTGCTGGAAGGGAAAAGCATGGGAAGGGCTCCGAACACAGCTGCTGCATGTTCCACTGGTTTGAAAAAAGAAAAATAAGACAGGGCAACACCATTAAGCATTGCAAATAATGTAATCTGCAAAGCATAAATGTAGACACAAGATACTGTAGCATTACCTCCATCCAAAGTTTTTGGCGGCTTCATAACTTTCTTCATGACACCATAAAACTGCACCTTCGAGTAGAAGATTTCCCATCTATCCTTCATCTCAGAAATGTATTTCAAGTTGGATGGTTGAATAATTCTCCGCAGCTCATCAAGGACCTGAAAAATACAGACAGAAACCCAACTGAGATAGATCTGTCTAGCTCTGTATCTGGTCTTGACAATAAGTGATAACAATTTAAACATGAGGGTCAGTATTTAAGAAATTTGAAAATCATATCAAAATGTCCCCAAAGGAATAACAGGATGGCTAAAAGAAATAAGTGCTGCTTACATGATCCAGTTCTCTGAAACAAGGATACGCCTCTAGTATCTTCACTGCTCTGTCTTGCTCCTTTATAGCATCAGAGTTAATGAATTGTCTTCTAGACTCAAACTCCAGGTTCAGCAGTTGGGTAACAGCAGCTTTGTTCGGTTTTTTGGTCTTGTACATGTCTTGAAGTGTCTTGTAGTGTCTTGCCTGGGTTTTGTGGCTGTCAAAGAAGTGAGCTGAACCAGCTAAACACACAGAGCAGAGGTGTAAATCATTTATTGCCACAGTAAGGCTTTATATATCTGTTATTGGTGCAAAACAATAAAACAAAAATACCAAAGTATATCTGTAGATTAGATCAACAAATTAACTAAACCACCTATCTTATAATTGTTCATTCATCCTGTCAAGTTGTCAAGAAAAACAGTGAAGTAGTTGCGTTCCATTGTTAGCAGAATTTTGAAGAAAAAAAAAAAGTATTGTCCAAACCACATTTACACTCAGGGTGTAATAAGAGGGTGCATTATATTATACTTACATTCTTCATCACTGCCATCCTGGTGGTGCACTGGGGTGCCCATCGATCTAACTGGTGATCTATCTAGAATAATAGTTGATGCACTGGATTCCCCACTGCTGTCACTTTTTGCAATGCTTTCATTCCCATCCTTTCTTGGCTTCTTCGCAGGTGGTTTTTTGCCCTTCGTTGGACTTTTGACATTGGAGAGTCTCTTCATTAGCTTTTTAGCAACATGCTCCTAACAGATACAAATGGTAAAAATTAAAAGATGATAAGATACATCACTCATGATTAACACAGAGTGGTATTGAGCAAATGCTACTTACCCACTCACCACACGTTTCTTTAAGCATTGGGTAGTACTCCATTAATCGCTTTGCCATGGCATCAACCTCATGTTTGCTGGGGTATCTGGAGTCCTCGGCTGCTCTTGCTATGGAAATCATGTTTGTCATGGTGTTTCTTACGAGTCGACAAAAGAGTTCCTTTGACAAAGGTTCAGCACACTCTGTCCCCAGCCGCTTCTTTTCAAAGTAGGAACGTCGAGCTTGCTCAAGTTCACTGTCTGTAAAGACTATGTACTCTGGATTGGACATAGTCAGAAACTTAGAAGTGCTGGGTTCCTCTCTGGAGAAGTCACCATCTCCAGTAGTTGTTAGCGGTTTTTCAGCAGCAGTCTTGTTCTAAAATACAGTGTACATAGGGCTAATTTCACATAAAATTGCACAAGAACTTTAGGTCTCTAAACATGAAAGAAAGTACAACAAAATATCAGTAAAGTGTTGAACAATAAAAAATATGTATATTTAATAAATGTGTAGGCCACATTATTTAAACCAAAACTAAAAGAAGATTCTACTGTCTATCTGTTAAGTGAGTATTGGTGGAATTATTTGAAACTGCATAAAACAAGCTGGTGTGCTCACAGTTTTGTCACACAGCGATAGGACTGAACTTACTTCTTCACATTTGTGCACTGCAAGCCATAGAGCCCGACGCCTGAGGAAATGTTCAGGACCAGGAAACAGATCTTTGATGTCATCTCGTGACAGTGATGAGAGGTCTTCTCCAACATTTGCTTCTGCAATAGGAGTTTCCAATTATCACTACATTGCATTATCCTCATGTGCAAGCCAGCTGACAGCTTTGCTTGGGTAACACACAGGATACACAAGAAACATAATTTAATATTTACCATTTAAAAACAATACTCTATTCCATTATATTCCCTCCTGACTGCTCCACAGGTTCTAAATTACCTTCTTCCCATTGACTGGAAAAAGTATTATATTTGTGATACATCAATTATATAAGTGTATACATATAAATGTCTCTTTTTTTAACTTCCTGTGCTAAAGTATATAATGAAATAACTTTACTAATGGAAATTTGAAACTCCCACAATTTCTGTAAAACTGGCATTAAATTATGGCACTTTGCACACTTGTTGAATAAATTCACAGACGTATGTCCACACCTACCCAGGTATTTTTGAAAAAGCTGATTTTTGTATGCGTTTGCACCTTTCGTCCACACGTAAACGGCGTTTGCGGTCACTGAAAACGGAGATTTCTAAAAAGGCCTGCCAAGGTGGATATTATCAAAAACGGAGAAAGATGTGCGCCTTTTTTGACGTCACACTGTGCGCCGCCTTATTGTTTCGGTGAAATGAATTTCTACAATACTGTTACTGTTAATTGTACTCTCTGCATTGTTTAAATGCTTACATATACACACACAGTTACTGTCCCTCCACACATAGGACTGGGTTCTGCTTCTACGCCCCATCTTTGTTTACTATTTTCCACTGAGGCTTCTAGACTTCTGATTGGCCAACATTTCTACACGGTTGGGAATATATCGCCCCCTGTTGCTTTGGCATGTTCTTGGCAGCATTTTCCTTCATTTCTGCATTTACTTATGGACGGGATTATTTTTTAAAACCAAAAACGGAAAATCTCAGTTTTCAAAAATACCCTTGTATGTAGTGTAATAGCATTAGCATATTTAAATATGCTAATGCAGCTAAGCTAACAATCGAGTATAGCCTGCCATGCTAGCGACTTAACATGCAACATAGCAGAACACAAAACATATAAAAAACAAAACAGTCACATACCTTTCAGGGTGGCAATTGTTATTTCGTCCAGTTTCTCCATAGTGTGCCTTAATTTCTTCACACTGTACCACTGTATCCCGGACCCAAAAATATTACTAATCCTGCAATCCAAGTTGGAGGCGCGAAGCTGGAGGCGCGAAGCTAGAGGCGCGAAGCTGGACTGTACCAACTCAGGAGGAGTATGGGGTTGTGTACAGAAATGGTTTAGTTCGCTCTTTTACATCTATAAAATTCTATATATTTAAAGATTTGACTATTTGGTTAGATTATATTCAGTAAATACTGACATGTCGGTAGTATTACTTACTACAGTGGTTATAAGGCAGCGAATTAGGATAGCCATTCCTACCCCTTAATGGAATAATCCTGGTCATCTTGGCATTATGGGAAAAAACGGTTCACAGATCAGTGAAACAAAATGATTTGGCGCTGTGTTATCTGCTTTGTTTTTGTGGGTCTGACCCTCAAATCCTTACTGAGTCATATTAATTCTGCACATAGCCATAGTCCAGATTTCCGTGTAGTTTGTGGCATAGATGGATGTGTCAAAGAATATCGTGTTTACAATTCATTTTGGTATCACATTCGTCGAACACACTCTGACCACCTTGGCAATGGACGATGCAGTGGATCGACTATGACACAAAAATCTGTAAGGTGAGACTGACTATATACTTTGATATCTTTGTAAAAAATCACATAAAGTATTCATGTTAGATTCCTACTTGTTTTTACAGCTTAACAGTAGATATGTTAATGCTAATTCCTTATGATCCACAACAATGCTATCTATTTATAAAGACTTTCTGAGTCTTTAATTTCTCCTAATAGAGAAAACAGCATTTTTTATTTTTTTTTTAAACTTTTGTTTTAAATAAACCTATGGGCATGGTCCAGAGTCTCCTTGGTTGCTTGTGTTTATTAATATTCATTGTTTCAGTTAGTGTCCTGGTTATTTGTTAATTATTTCCAGTGTTTAGGTGTTCTCCATGCCTCCCTTGTCTTGAGTCAAGTGTCCTGGTTTGATGTTCATGTTTATTCCTGTTTTACTTTGATAGTCCCATGCCCTGCATCCGTGTATTCTGTTGCCCTTCCCCCTGGTCTCTTCTCATCTGATTAGTGTCAGCTGTGTTTCGTACCTGTCTGCCAATTCCTCGTTTCCCTGTGTGTTTGTATATTTAGTGTGTGCTTCCCTCTGTTCTTTGTCGGATCGTCTGCATTTTCTCCTCTGTTATCTGCCCCCCCCCTCAGGTTTTCATGTCTCATGCTCCTTGCTCCAGATTGTAAGGTTTTTGCAACATTTTCGAAGTTTAGCTCTCCAGGTTTAGTTTTTGAGGATCTTTAAAGCTTTTAAACGACAGTTAAGCTGCCAAATATCAGTCAGCATTAAATTAGTAACAATTTATTAAACTCAGTCTGAAAACATACATATTTTAGCGTAAATTATCAAATGCAGAATAGAATTATTTAGAAATTATCTTAGAAATATCTTTAACTAGTCAATTAATCAATTAATCTCAATTGCAGTTCTAGGAGGGAACCCTCATCAGCGGTGAACAGAGGTCTGAGTAACATGTGGGCCTACAGGACTGATCCAGTGGTCGAAAACCAGCCAACAAGCCAGCCAACAATGGATGTGGCTGTAGACACCAGATTGAACTCAGGAGAAGATGCAGTGATTGAGCAAAACGCAATACAGCATGATCCGGACAGTGTGTGCCCGGAACATTTTGGCACTTTTGACAGTAATATGACAGTGTACTCTGGCTTCGATGATGCCGCCCATATCTCGCAAAGGCCCCTTGTTCCATCCCAGACCAACAATGATACCTCGACTCCAAACATTTCAGCAGATTGTCCAAGCGGGTTCGCAGATGGAGTAGCATCATGCCAATCTATGGTGAGTCTATCACTACTGAACAATAACAACTTCTTTTGATAAAACATTTTACCAGTTTATTACACTCCTATATTTATTTCTCTTTTCTGAAGGATGACTCCTGCCACGATGTTCTTACCAGACAAGCAACAGCTCTTGTATTGACTGCAAGAGAGAAACATCGTCTTTCACAGGTTTGTGCTCATACAAAATTAGAATGATTATTTTAACATGTGGCTCTATTTTTTTCATCATTTATTATTAACGATTTTCCCTGTGACAGCCTTTAATTCATTATGATTATCCTAATAGTAACTATGGAAAACCGAGCATCACTTGTATGTGCCTCCAACTTTCCAGTTTACCTAAGGCAGTCATAGTCTCCAGCTATCCATCCATTTGCCTCCGCCTATCCTTTTCAGGGTTGCTCCCATCTCAAGCCTTCCTCCACCACCCAACTCTTAGTCTCAGTTTAAGAAGGAAAATTGTAATCTTAATTAAACTAAAAATTTTATTTTTGCAAGAAATCCGAGAAGGAATTCAAAACTTGTTTGGGTTTTTTTTTTAATTTCAGTGAGGAAAAAAATCTATAAGAAACAGTCAAATAATTCTATGCAGTTTTTTGGTTCCAGAGCTACGTACATTATTAGTCCTTACATTATAATTTGTCTATTCGCTAAAAATAAATCTCTTTTAATAGCGAACAACTAAGATGTCGTTTGTTCTTTCTGTCTGTTTTTCAGAGTGGTGTGAATGATGTCGTTGCAGCATTACAACAGTATCAGGCATCGTTGGTCAATAATCTGAGAAGTCAGGTACAAAAGGTTTTCCAGCAGCATCATGGAAGTGGACTTGAAAAAGATGTTTTGGCAGTGTTCGACCAGATTGAGGATCCATTTGCCTCTGTTTCAACAACATACAGGCAGGATGATGTGATAAAGAGAAATTTCAATTTTGTGGAATCTGAGGAGGTTTGTGTTGGGTATACTGCTGTCATGGTAAAAAAAGGGAAAAAAAGATTCCTCAGTACTGTGCCCAAATGTTTTCATTATGTTCCGCTTGTCAGAAGTTTGGAGCAGTTATTCTCCCATCCAAGAGTTTTGGCATTGACAGATGAGCAGAAAAACTACAGAAATGATTATTTATACGATATCATAGATGGAGAACTCATGAAGTCTCACCGTTTATTTTCTGCACACCCTTCTGCCTTACAGATTATCCTTTACTCAGATGAAATTGAAATTTGTAACCCACTTGGGTCTCATGCCTCCAAAAATAAGTTGGTAATGTTCTATTATACTTTGGGAAACATTAATCCTAAATATCGATCAAAACTAGCTGCCATTCGTCTACTTGCCATTGCAAAAAAGAGTGCGCTTTCTGAATGTGGTGTAGATGGAATCTTGCAAAGGCTGCATGAGGACTTAGTGAAGCTATATAATGGAGTTAAAATTCAAACTGGAAATGGTGAACGTGAAATATTTGGAGCATTAGTTTCATTATGTGGAGACACTTTGGCGCAACATGAGCTTTGCGGGTTTAAAGAGGGTGTTGGGTTTGCTCATAGTAAATGCAGGCAGTGTGAATGTTCATTTGAGGACATGCAAATTTATTTTGATGAGGATAACTTTGAGGAACGGACATTTGAACGACATGTCCGGCAATGTAGCGAAATTGAGAAGGCCAACACAGAGTATCTAAGAAGCAGCTTAAAAACAACATATGGAATAAACAGAAGAAGCAAACTTATTAATTTCCCAGCATTCAACTTGATCCAACAAACACCCCAAGACATGATGCATGTAATTTTTGAAGGGATTGCTCCATTAGAAATAAAGTGTGTGTTGAAACACTTAGTTCTTATGGGAGAGCTAGACTTAGATCTCTTCAATGCTGCACTGACTGGTTTCCCATACTCTCCAGTTGATATTAGAGATAAACCAAGTGTTATTACCTACAGTACATTAGCTTCCAGTGACAATAAGTTGAAGCAGTCCTCGGGGCAAATGATTGTGCTTTTGAAAATTTTGCCATTTCTGATTGATGCAGCCAAAGGTACTGAACACTACGCATTCATTCTTGAACTCATTGAGATAGTTCAGATTTTACTTGCTCCTGTCATCAGTCTGCAGACAATTAACAAGTTGAAAATCCTCATTGAACAGCACTTGAAGCACATGAAAGCCCTTTTCCCAGATAACAACATAACACCAAAACAACATTATTTGATTCATACACCAAGCCAAATTAAACGTTTGGGACCAATGGTCCGTCATATGTGCATGAGATTTGAATCGAAACATTGCTTTTTCAAACAATGGGCATCAAAAATAAATTTTAAAAATGTTTGCAAATCTTTAATAAAGCATAATCAAATTGTAACTCCCTCCAAGTTGAAAAACGGACACAAGGCGTTCTTGATTTTTACTGGCATTTATTGCACACAGGTGCCACCAACGATGCCGTGAGAACTATACAAACAACATAGAATAATCAATTTCCACAATAAATTGTTCTCATAGAGAATAAACAATAAAGCACATTATTAAACAAGATAAAACACTCACAATTTTACATTTACAAATTACACGTGACCACCATAAACTCAACAGTTCAGTTACAAACAAACATCTTATTTCCCTATCACGACATAAACACACATTGCATACCTCATTGGCCGCATTAACTTGCAGGGGTTAATGAAAACACATCTTGCAGTGTCACTTCTTTTCACAGCTGGAAAACTTCGTTGCATGCGTCTGCATAGCTCTACCACCGAGTGACAGAAGAAAGCATGCTGCCCTCTATCAAGTGTGGCGTGCAACTGAAAATACTGTCAACCCCAAAACAACAGACTGAACATTGGTTCCACCCTGGAAACATTCTGTAAACCATTTAAATGTGTATTTTTAAACCCAACGATGTATACATTAAATCTGATATATTAAAATAAAATATTTTTAACTTATTTATCGCAACTTAAACCATGAAATTATCTTTAACTGCATGACTGCTGCTGACGGCAGCCACACAAATGTATGAATGTTGTCAGAATGTGGATAGTTTTGATCACCCCATTTTTTCCAATGAATGCACATTAGGACCAACCTCAGAAGTAAGCAACGTGTCATACTTAAAAGAAAAAATGAGGGCCTTCCTTGGAAATGATGAAGTAAACCATGCAGTGACTGTTAAATGGCTTAATCTAAATGGTAACAAATACGTAAGGGATAGGTCATTAATTGTTTGTGCTGTTGGTTCTAGTGATTTACCTATATTTGGGCTTGTGAAAAATATCTATGTGATCAATTCATCATTGTACTGTTTTGAATTCCAGCAGCACAATACCATTTGTTATGACAGAGATTACATGTCATATAAGATAGAGATTCCAAACATGGCACAAGCAACGGAACTGATATCTGCTGATAATCTTATAGATTTCACTCCATATTACAGTTTCACACACAAAGATATGACATATGCAGTCATGAAATATTACCTGTGTGATGTAATGTTCAACAGATGTTTTATAAAAGGTACACTGCTTTACATGCATGAACTGTATTATCAGGTTATTGCTTTGGACAGTTTTGTTGTTGAGTTTTCTATCAAATCTGACAGTTGAATGTGTTTGTAGCATTGCCATAGTGAAGATATGTATAAGATATGTATAAGATACTGATACTTGTCTGATGCTGATCTATTAATCTGTTTGACCTGGCCTAAAGTGAATGAGTTATGTTGTCTGTTTTTCAAATGGGCCTGTATTTCATGTTTATCATGTGCTTTTAGTTCCAGCTTTTGTGCATGTTGTGTCAAACTTGACAGCAGTTTTATTACACTTTAGTGTCAATAAATACATTTCTTAAACTGAGCAGCTGTTTAAGTGGCCTTACTCTTGAAATGAGAAAAATAATCTTGTTTTTATTCTGGAATTTCAACCGAACCGTTTTCATACCTTGTAACTGGTAAATAAAGCTCAAGATAAGCTGAAATATCCTTTTAAGGAAAAGTTAGACATATTTTCCTAGAATAAGATTTATTTTCTTGTGCAAAACTTGCTTGTTAAGAATATATTTTCTTTTTAGACAAAAAATAAGAAAAAATGTCCATAAACAAGGGTTTTTTTACTTTCTTGAAAATCGTTTTTTGCAGTGCAGTGCAATTGATTTGTTGCTATAAGATGAAAGTAGACACAATTTCGGGCTCCCACATTTTGTCCGAAACTGTACATGAACAAGTTTTTTTTTTTTTTTTACTGTTATTCAAACGCAACCGTGGAAATAACGAATAGAAGAAAATTCATTCATTCTTACCTTATACTAATTGTGGTGCAGGCCAGTGCAGTGCATGAACTGATGCCTTCTCCGGTCAATTCCGCTGAGAGTAAATCTAATGTCCCGCTCTACTGTACAAGACAATGGTTACCTGGAGGGATGTACCACTGTGAGAGGGGTGCTACGGAATAGTCCAAGTGATCGCTGCTTTAATTTCCCGGTCAACTATACATAAATTGCACGTCGACGCAATTTTTTAAAGCTGGTGAACTAGACCAAAGTCATTGATAACAAAAGAACAATAAATCTACTTTCTCCGGTACTTTATACCCGCTCAGTTGCAATGCAATTTAACGCTCAACTACAAATCGATGGCTTTTTGATGGTGACCGGCGCCAAATGATGGTCAACTATAAATGACGTTTTCTCGACGTTGTTGTTGTCACCTGGTCGACTACAAATAGATCAAATATCAATGACAAAAAAACAACGGTAAATCAACATCATTACAACGTCCCTATAGTAAGACCGTCGGTTTACCACAGTATTTCAATGTTGTTAAAACACTGGCATTTCAACCCTGACCATAACGATGGATCAGATGAAAAATCAACATCAATTAGATGTCGTCTTGCTATCTGGGATAGAACAAAGGATCTCCACCCTCTACCACACCTGTCAAAGTCAAGGCCCACGGGCCACATCCGGCACGGCGCATATCCGGCCCGCGAGATCATTTTATATAGATGTACTATTATTGTTATGCATGGCCCGGCGATATGAGGCGCTAATAATATACAAACTACAGATCCCATAATGCAGCGCTGCAGCCTCCTTGCTGAACGCTAGGCTAACTGGGAAGATTCCCGTGTCAATCAAGTCAAACTTCTGTTATTGCGAAGCTAGCCGTGCACAATGGTGGAGAGAAAAGTTGATTCTGAAAGCAGAGCCTTTCAGCGCCAGTGGGTGACTGAATATATGTTTACAGACATTGCTGGTAAACCCGTGTGTCTTTTTAGTAGAGCTAATGTGGCTGTAATTAAGGAATTTAATTTAAGACGGCACTACGAGACAAAACGTCAGGATAAGCTGAAAAACCTAAATGCAGAGCAGAAAGTACAGAAAGTAGAAGTCTAAAGAAGAATCTGACATTTCAGCAGACTTTTTTCACCAGAGCAAAATGACAAAGTGAAGCTGTTGTGAAAGCAAGTTTAATTGTAGCAGAGGAGATAGCCAAATCAGCCCGGCCATTTACGACTCTGAAGAGCTGCATGATGACGGTGTGCGACGTCTTGTGTCCGGACAAAACGCAGATTTTGGCAAATGTGAGCCTGAGGAGAAATACAATTGCTGATCGGGTTTGTGAGATGGCCACTGATTTAAGAACACAGTTGTGTGAAAGAAGCAAAAACTTTATTGCCTACTCTCTTGCTGTGGATGAAAGTACAGACATGATGGACATTGCACAGCTGGCCATCTTCATCCGTGGAGAGGAAATATTGAACATTAAATCGATGCACGGGACAAGACATTTTTTAAAACGTATGTCAAAGTGTAACCGACATGAAACTGCCCTGGGACAAACTTGTTGGATGGAGCGCCGGTGTTGTGCGGTGAAAAAAGTGGACTAGTCAGCAGGATGCGAGGAGAACTGTACCGGTGAGTTAACAGCATATCACTGCATCATACACCAGGAAACGCTGTGTGGTAAAGTCCTAAAAATCATGATCACTGTAACGCAAACCATAAATTCTATCTGAGCTAAAAGTTTAAATCACTGTCAATTTCTGTTGGCTGAGTTGGGATAAAAGTTATCAATAGAGTTTTTGAGCTCAGCAAGGAAATCTGTCAGTTCATGGACATGGCATGTGTGATGCGGTGAAGGCATTTCAAGTGAAGCTGTCACAAATGCACCAGTGCAACTTGCCTCACTTTCCCTGTTGCCAAGTAATGTTGAACCAAGTCAGCGGACTTTGCTGAACTGCACCTGTGCAGATTCAGATGGAGCTGCAGTGTAATGGGACACTCAAGGGAAAGTACGACACTGAATGGCCCGCACAGTTTATTAGTTCCATTCCTGAAGCAATGCCCCAGCTCCGTCTACATGCGGCTCAAACTTTGTATATGCTTTCATTTATTTTTTCTGGGGTTTTTGGCAGCATGTTCATATTTCTAACTTGCATAATTTTGACAGGATATATTTTTATGAAGAGCAAAATATTTAAAGTTTATTTTTTTAAGTTCATTTAATCTGGAATAATATTCCTGTCTGTTTTTATTCATGTTTATGTTTAAAAAACATTGTTTTAGTGTGTTCAATAAATATTTATCTTGTTTGGCCCGTGACCTAAAGTGTGCCTTGAGTTTTGGCCCCCTGTGCAATTGAGTTTGACACCCCTGCTCTACCAGATTAAAAACAGTGACCAGCTCCTAGACTCCCTGATAACTTTAGGCCTTGTTAATCGATCTGCAACCAAACAGGAACGTGACACAACTATGTCATGGCCAGGACCAGCCCAATCCCAATGCCTAATTCCGAAATCAACCCTGTGCTCCAAGTACATCCAGCTGGCCACCAAATTTACCATTCTGGATGAACAGGCCTGTCCTTCAATAAGGAGAAGCCTTATGTCATCATTGCAGAAAGGATCTAATTTAAAATCCTCTGTGGTGGTGTAAAAAAAGGAAAAAATTACAAAAACATGGTATCATTGTTCATATACATACAATACTTCATTGCAGCATCTTGATTCTTTTCTTTTACAGTACCTCCAATGTGCATAGGATCATTTCCCTTTTTCCATAACCCCATCTTGCCCTAGCATTAGCTGTTAGACAGATACCCTCATATTTGACGTTCGACTGAACACATTAAAAACATGTTATACATATCTGTGATCTTTAGGAATCATAAAGATCTTAACTGGATCATATATATGACATTATTTAGCACGCCGGTGAGTGAGATAAAACTTTTCAGACTTTTGAAATTAAAATTTCTAATATCAGATATCAGAACACATCCTTTATACTCCTGGTTTCTCCACTGTTGTCAGCCTCCCCAACAGGATAAGAGATGACACTCTACCCCTGCTGACTGAGATCACAAGACTGTATCTGTGATTGAGTGTGGTGGGAATATTATATTATGTTGTGTGATTCTATTAGAGGCATTATTGCCATGCTGAGAGGTGTTTCTGTGCTTTTCTTCTGCTGCTTTCAAGTATTTATTAGGGGAGAAAAACGCATCTGTTTCCCATGACCACTCTAAAATTTACAACTATGGGGTTACTAGTCTCAGCCTACATTCTCAATAATACTGAGCTCTGTGGAGGTAAAGCTGTATGAATGAACTGTAGATAAAAACATATGTGCAGCTTCTGCCCTGCCTGCAAGGGCCAGCAGCTTGTTTATTTATGTTTATTTAAGAAGGAACCTATTTTTTCTTTATCCTATCCTGGAAGCAGTACCCTAAAGAACAGTTTAAAGCAGGGGTCCCCAATCCCAGTCCACGAGGGCCAGTGTCCCTGCAGGTTTTAGATCTCACCCTGGGTCAACACACCTGAATCACATGATTAGCTCATTACCAGGCCTCTGGAGAACTTCAAGACATGTTGAGAAGGTAATTTATCCATTGAAATCAGCTGTGGTGGATCAAGGACACATCTAAAACCTGCAGGGACACCGGCCCTTGTGGACTGGGATTGAGGACCCCTGGTTTAAAGGTATAAACAGAGCAGCAAAACTGTCACCGTATTGGGTCTGCAACCCAGTATTTGTATTTCAGATTTTGTGATTATAATATTTATATTGTTGTTATATTGTTGATTCATGGTTTTTGTTCTCTTTGTTTTCTGCTGGTGTTATATTCTTAGCTCCTAGGATTTAGGTTTCTGTTACTTTCCCCTTCCCCGTGTTCCACATCTAGTCACTCTTGTCTCCATGTTTCTTCTGTCTCCCCAGTCAGTCGTGTCTCGGTGTCAAGTCTGCGTCTCTGTGTCATTCTTTTCCTCTGTCCCTCGTTTCTCCATGTCTCCCAGGTCCAAGCTTACATGTCTTGAGTTCAGTCAAGACACGTAGACACGTGTGTGTTTCCTGTTTTACTTTGATAGTCCTTAGGGGTGTCCAAATTCATAGGCTGCATCCTCCTTAGGACCCGGCCTTGGCGGTCTACGTGGGCAGGGTCCTCCGAAGCCCGGGTAGACCGGAAGTGAGCGGCTGTGAAATTGGACGGTCTAGCCCTCAGTTTTGCGTCACCAGCTGTCTCGGTGGAATTTAATAAATTCAGCCGTCTGCTCCTTGCTGTGTAAAATATAACAGGACACTGGTGTAAATTCTCGACCATCTCACACTTCTGTTTAATCAGTTTTCTGTTTGACGTTTACTGAGCTGTGTGAAAACTATAACTTTAATCATAGCCAAACCGATTTACTGACAAACAAATAAAACACTGAAAAAAGCCAAACAAAAACATTTTTAAGTTATCTAAGTGACTTATATATCATGTTTAACCTGAGTAGCGAAAGACCGCAGGGGGGTTTAAAAACAATGTGCCGAGAGTTCACTGTTTTCGCCCCGGCTAGCTATCGAGCTGGTGGGTAACAGATGTCTCCGAAAATGTTCAAGCACTTTTGCAAATATGCGATGTCTTGATAAACCAAGCAGATATTTGAAGTTTACACAGCTACACTCTTGCCTGAAAATATCTTAAAAGTTTATTTTGTGACCCAGAAAAGCTAATAAGAGTAATATTAAAACTAAGTAGCTGCCGCCATTGTTGGAAACTGGAATTGGCTTGGCCCCACTATGAATTCTGGGATATGGTGGGCCACAAAGGATACACCCAACCCATCCTTCAAATCTGGGGAAAAGGAGGACGCATTTGTCGGCTGCATTTGGAGGAGTCTACGAATTTGGACAGCCTTCGTCGCGTCGCTGTGACGTACTTGGCCTACAAATGCGACCTCAGGAGGATGCAGCCTATGAATTTGGACACCCCCCCCTTGTTCTTTGTCAGTGGAGTCTGCTTTGCTTCCTGTGTCATCTGATTAGTCCCAGCTGTGTTTCAACCCATTCCCTATCCTCTTGTTATCCCACCTGTTTATTTTAGTCCTGAGTCTTCACTTGCTTGTCGCGTCATACCGTCACCATGCTGTGTGTCCTTCCCTCCGTGTTCCTGACCAAATTCTAGTTCGTAGTTCCAGGTTTGTCTTTATAGTTCCAGCGAATAGAGCTGTGCTTTGAGTTTAATCATCTGTCTAAGAGTCCTGCATTTGGGTCCTTCCTCCTGCCACACAGCAAAACATGACAAAAACATTCAACTGAAGCAGGCCGAAGCTGGTAGCGAACCTGCTGCTGTGTGATGTTATTCATCTAGGAGGTGCACGCGGCTAACTGGTTACTCCAGTTCTGTGAGGGAATCTATAATAGCTGTATTTCGCAGAGTTCCAAAATCTAAATCACACAAACAGTATCAGCCGAGTATAATTAAAATGTAGGAATGAATTTGAGTCTTTTCAGTTTTTTTCTTTTAAATCCTAAAATTATTTATTTGTTTGTTGGTTGCTTTTCCTTTTGTAAGGCAGAATAACCAGATGCTGTTTGCTTCAGCTCCATTAAAGTAGTGGAGATGATTTAAAATGAAATCTTAAAAAGCAACATTGTCATCCATTCAGAGTTGTCTAAATGCGAGTATTATTGGTCAGTGTCTCATAGCTTTGCCCAATGTTTGCTAAGCAATAGAAGGCTAAAACGAAAACAAAAAAAACTCGTGTATTATGAAGTTGTTGACTGAATTTATGTTGATTTCACAAATTTCAGGATCATAAACCTGTGCAGGGATTTTTGCATACTATGATGCATTTCATGTTGTCTGCATGTTCTTCTCTGCCTATGAGCTAGAGCATCTTGTTTGATCAAAGGATGGAGTAGACAGGAGGCAAAGAAAGTTGTTATGGTCAGGGAAGGAAGTGCAGATATATATATAAACAATATAGCAGAGGTGGGCAGCAGAAAGGAGGGATTAAATTGGGTAGTAACTCAGGTTAATGCTTTAAGGCTTCCCCCACTAAATCAAGACAAAGAAATATGTGAAGGAAGATGAGAGAGCAGAGGGGAGAATAAAACAGTGAGGACAGTTTGAGGACGGGAAAGTAGAGGAGAGTGGTAAAAGGGGCTGATTTTATATAGGGCTCTGTGAATTCAAGTATATAGGTGTAATTTACGGTCAGTTTGTTTGAATGAGATCTCTCTCACGCATGCATATCACTTCAGTTTGGCCTCAGAGGGTGACAGTAAAAAAGGACAGGTGTTAACTTGGTTTGTCAGCCCTTTATTCCACCGGACCACATATCACATCAACACTCTGACCTTTCTCACTTCACTTTCCTTCAGACCTCTCTTTGCCAGCGTTCTTTATCACTGTTTAACACGGAGTCAGGAAAGAGAAAGGAAAGGAAAGACAGCGTTAATTGCAGCACCTTGGAAAGAAATAGGCTGTTTTGTTAAAGCTGCTGGCATGGCTCATTTACACACGAGTTGTTTGCACCCTGGCACTGCAGGGACAAGCCTCTCTCTCCTAGATCATCATTTGTCAATGAGCACACCCTTACTGATGTGAAGTGTACAGAGTAGATTTCAGTGTGTAAACGTGAACAAGTAGTTTTTAATGCCTACGCCTAACAGAGCCGTTTTTGAGCAAAACACAAAGGACCCAAGAGAACAGGAACCACAGTCGAACCTGACGAAGCTAAAATGTACTTTGGTCTCAGAATATTTTCCAGGTGTCTTACATTCAAAAAAGTGCAGAAGGATATTTTGGGCATAACAAGGAGACACTAGGGCCATCTGTTGATGCGGTTCACGTTTCACGACCTCGCTGTTTCGTGATTTTTTTTTTGTGTGTGCAATTTTACATGTTTTTTTTTCCTTTTTTTGTTTGTTTTTGTTACAGCACATTGTGTTCTGCATCCTGATTGGCTGTAGACCATTATCAAGCAACCGCGGGTGCCTTTGGTTTCAATCTATAATACTGGACTTATTTTTCTACGAAGGTTCAAACTTTGAGAGTGTTTAAACAAGAGACAAAAGTGTAAAAATGTTTATGCCTGTCTGAGAAAAGTGTATAAAGTGTGTTTGAGGGGTTTTACAGCCTTAAAAAACATCTATAATAATTGTAAAAAATAAAGATGGCTACTTCACGGATTTCACCTATCGCATGTTATTTTTAGAACATACCTACCGCGATAAACGAGGGACCACTGTATGTCCTTCAGATGCAGGAAGCAGGACCTAACAAAGGCCCTCTTCACTGTCACCTCTTGACAAAAGAGCTGAAATTCAGACTTCCTCAGACTTAGGCTTTTTTATCAGTAATCACTGGCAGGTGAATGGCTTAACCTTTTCTTCTAATGTTCTCAGAATTATAAGATCCCATAGTTTAAGATGATAATCAAGTGACTATCAGAACAGAAAATAAATATGACTGCAGGAATAGAAGCATCCTGGGATTTTCCCTACCATGACTCTACATGCTCCTTCCTTGGCATCGCTAACTGAACATCGTCTCTCCCTACGATTTCACCATCATCAGTATTCCTTCCACAATGCTCTCTACTGCTCACTTTATTCCCTGACCACACTGCTCCCAGTTAGAGCAAATCCACAGTTGAAATGACAGAAAAAAATAGATGTTGAAATTGAGCAGGAAACCAGAAGCAATGGAGAGTTTTAGAGCAAGCAACAGGCAGTGAGAATGCTAAGTGGATGGTAAATAGGAAAAAGAAAAACAACAACATGATTGAGCTAAATGCAAATATTAAATGCGATGGTCCACAAAAAAGAGAATTGTTGTGCTTTTAAATTTTTTATCTGGCTGTTTTTCAGAGACAGCCTGCACACAGTTGTACGGGAAGATGATCTGAATGGGGCTGGTAGGTCTATGTGTACAGATACAGTAGTAATTTCAACCATAATGCAGGCACACCCTAAAGTCTTCCTGGAGTTATTGTCTTTATGAACACTAATGGTGACCTTCCATTAGGAAATCAACATTATACTACATTATATTCAGTTAGACCGTAAACATCTGATTAAGACCACAAACTTATGAGAAAAGCTTACCACCAGGCAAAGTGGGCAATCGCTTCGAGTACCACCAAAGTTTGCACTAATCAGTGAGACCTGACCTCCCTAGTGGGACTCCAGTCACTCTTTTGTAAATAGGCTACGGTAATATGTTTAACCAAATCCAACAACAATGACAAAAAATAATCAGTAAAATGAAGAGTTATACTTCTTGGAGTGACAAGAGAAAAAAGCAAGACACTGGTGATTGGAGCGGAGAACGACAATGAAAAATAGTGCTAAACAAAACGCTGCCAAGTCTAGCCTTAACTTTGGGGGAGAGACACTTCAATAATGTAACTTCCATTAAAATAACATGACTTCTTTTGTTCACTTTGTTTAACATTAGTAAATGTAGCAAGCAGAGCAGCATACCGTAGGAGGCACTAGAAATGCCACTGCTTACACCTCAAACAGTTTAAAATGATAGATTTTTCTATAAGATCAGCTATATTCTTCAAATTCCAATAGATTTTGGAAAAAAAAAAAAAAAAGAAGAAAGAAAGAACATAAATTTCAATTTGATGTCTGGCAAGGGACACCAAAGGTCAATGGGTTCTAGACTTCAGGTAGCCATTTACATCCAAGTATTAAAAACCAAAAAATTGGATACTTTGTTTAAAAGTAGCAACAATTCGTCAACAGTACTTACACAAAATTTAGCAAATTTTCACATAAATGGTGTCTTTGCCCAAAAAATTGGGGATGTAACTGCAGTTAACTCATGTGACAGGATTGTTTATTTGTGTTAAATGTGGCAGGATGAATGTTATGTCTCGGTTCAACCCACTTTCGGCCTGGCGCATTAGGGGGGCGCTAGTATAAATAGTGGCCATTTGAGCATTCCTGGATCGCTTACCTGTGATCTCCTTTTTGGTCACCTGACTTCCCTTGGTGTTGCAGAGATCATCTGCAGGTCACCCTTCTGAAGCCTCCATCGCAGCTGGTAGGTGTTTACTCAGTGTAGTGCGTACGTTACCTTACTGGGTGGTAAACAGATATTGTTTTTAGGTCGTAGCCGTAGCAGCCTCCTATGAGCCACTCTGCTCATGATTCGTGATGCTGTTTACTCGGTACGTAATGCAGTTTTGTTACGATCTCTGCCTTTTATTGTTCTTTTATAGTAAATACTTATTATCCTTTGCAGGAAGTGTGGGCCTTAGTTTTACTCAACGCTATGCTAACTGAAGTGCTGCTGCTTTGCTTTTACCGTCTGTTCCTGTTGCGAGGTTTCTTTTCCTGCTGCTGCCAGCCTTTTAAAGTGGACGTCGGCGTGGACAGCGGCCATATGCATGCCGGCTACGGGAGTCGGCTGGCGTGCACATTGACTAGATGATTAACTTATAGTCGGGCAGACAGCAATTTGACAGAGTTAACTGGAAATTTCTATTTGCAACTTTACACAAATTTGGTTTTGGATCTTCTTTCATCAACTGGTTAAAAATATTATATAATTCCCCAACAGCTTGTGTGAGAACAAATGACCAGACATCCTCCAGCTTCTGTCTCCTGAGGGGCACCAGGCAGGGATGCCCACTCTCCCCTTCACTGTTTGCAATTTTTATCGAACCACTAGCAGCAGCAATTAGACAGAATTCAGTAATTAAGGGCATAAAATGCAAGAATGTAGAACATAAAATCAGCCTTTATGCGGATGATGTGTTACTCTTTCTCCAAAATTCACAAACCAATATCTCTGGGGTGATTGAACTGATAAACTCTTTTGCAAGAATATCAGATTACTCAATTAACTGGTCAAAATCTACAGTCCTTCCGATTAATTGCTCCTTCCATAATTCCTCTTCTACTCGACTGCAATCGGGAAATATAAAATATTTAGGTATTAATGTATCTCCCAAGCTTGCAGATCTAACTAAATTAAACCATATCCCACTTTTAAAGAAAGTAGAAGGTGATCTGGCTAGGTGGAAATGTCTACCCATATCACTCATGGGAAGGGTTGCCGCTATAAAAATGATGGTATTACCAAAAATAAATTATTTATTCTCAATGATCCCAACTAAACCGCCATAAGATTGGTTCAGATCTCTAGATTCATATATGTCCAAATTCCTTTGGAAAAATAAGCCCCCACGTATAAGCTTAAAAACACTACAAAAGACCAAGGATAAAGGAGGATTAGAACTACCTAACTTTCAGCATTACTTCTTAGCCAACAGGCTTCAGTTTATCTCAGGATGGCAAAAACATACCCTCTTAGATGAACCTTGGCTAGATGTAGAACAAGCACTTTGCAATAATCTAGAGATTTCAGATGTACCATTTATCAGCTCAAACATCCAACGACATGAATGCTTCAAAAGCATCAACATCAGCTCTTCTCTGACAGCGGTGGGAGTTTCTGAAGTTGACAGAGTCTTCATTAATCCCATGCAAACGTACACCTATCTGGAACAACCCTGACATATTACAAAACAATAATATGATAAACTTTTCAGATTGGAGTAGTAAAGGAATCAAATACTTAGAACATATACTAGAAGGAACAGAATTTATCTCATTTGACAGACTAGTTACACAATATGGGATCAACAAGAAAAGATTTTTAGAATATCAACAAATTAAATCCATAATAAATAAGAGATTTAAACCGGGTCAAGTTGAACTACAAACGACACCAAGTGTGGTTCAATTTCTTACTCTTAAAACCCCAAATTACTATCCAAAATATACAGAATGCTTTCTAAAACAGATGAATCAATATCACTTCCTATTGCAAAATGGGAAGCGGATTTATCAGTTAACTTTGACCAAAACTTCTGGTCTCAGATTTGCTTAAAACCTTTCATCTAATTAGAAATCCCAGTCTTCAATTAATTCAATACAAAATACTACATAGAGTGCACTATACAGGCCATCGGATGTTCAAGATGGGCTTTACGCTCTACCAACAACTGCTCACACTGCCAAACCAATTCACCGGACAATTATATCCACGCTCTTTGGTTCTGTCCACCAGTTCAGAAGTTTTGGCGCGAGATATGTGAAGACTTATCAAAGTGTCTGAAATGTAACATTCCAACTTCCCTTTAGTATGTTTGTTGGGCAGCTTAGATAATGTCACTCCGAAAAGAATATAGCCCATATGGTTTTCACTGCCCTATGCATAGCCAAGAAAACAGTCCTCATGAACTGGAAAATAAAAATAATCTTAATTCTAACCAATATAGAAATTATTTATTAGATTACATTAGTCTTGATACAGCCTCTGCCACCACATCAGATCAATTTCTCTGGGCTCCTTTGATCAGCTCCATCACCTAGTGGGGTGGGGGTCTTAGTTTGGTCCCACCTTCACTGTTGTGATTGGTGTGGGGGTAGGGACAGGCTTAGGGCATCAGGGGTTCCCGGGAGCATCTTCCTTGGGGCTCAATCCGGGGTAGCGGCCATGGCCAATTAGGGGCTCTGTTGGCTCTTAGGTGACGGTTTCCTCGTGGCTGCGTGCAGCGGGGCTAGGGAGGGTCTGTGCTGACGGACGTGGGTTACTGACCTGGTAGCCTGGCTGCCCCTGGGTGGGTCCGGGATGGGCGTGAGGTTCTGGGGGCACTCCGCCTCTGGGCTGGGGCCCTGGCCAAGCCTCAGGGGCTTGGGTCCTGGTTGGTGTGTTGCCGGGGTTGTGGGCGGGTGGGTGTATGGGGGCCCAGTCCTGGCGCTGGGTGCCGCCTGTGCATCGAACCACCTGGGGGCTCTTCAACTGGTGGGGAGGTTGTCAAATCCTGCAGGAGATTTCCTCTCTTCAGGAACTCTCTCTGCAGGAGGGGAGATACAGGAGAGGTGGAGGAAGATCTCAGCCTGGGCGTCTGTTGTCTTGTGTAGTCTGGAAGATGAGTGGATGATGGGGTGGGTGCAGTTTTCTCTGTGGTGGGGTCGGGTGGACTGTCCCGGGCTCTGTGGGGCTGGGCGGCGTTGCTGCACTGGGCCCCGGTCCGGATGGGCCTGGGCCCCCCCTTCCTGGCGGGTTGCAGAGTATGGGGTGCCTACTGGGGTCAGCGGGGAGCTGGCCCCAGGAGGGGTCACTGCCCTCCTTCCTTCCCTCCCCATCTCCAGCTGCCTCCCTCTTCCCGCCTCCACCACAATCACCCACACATGCAGGGCCTTGGGGTAGGGGTGTGTCACCAGGGTGCAGAGGAGACATCCCCCTCTGTCCCCTTCTGGCTGCCTCTGCCTCAATTTTATCCCACAACTTAGACATTCACATTACTCACACTCTCATTACACATACATATAGGATCTTGGGGTGGGCACGCTACACGGATTCCAAATTACCATCAGGGTATACACCTCACCCCTGGCGTCGTTGCCCACCTCTCAATTTTAAATACACGTGTAGACATTGAGGGCTAGCAGGAGGGGCTATACGCTTACCTGCTGCTCTGGCAGGTAGCTCCATGCCCTCCTGGGTTTTAAATGCACCTTAGAACACACATACATCAACACTACATATGAGCGGGTGGAGGGAGGTTTGAGTCTTCCTACACCCCGTTCTCTCTGCGGCCTGCTGGAGCGGGGGGCTAGGAGGAGGAGTTGGCCGTCCTACTGGGGTCTGGAATGTGGGGCCTCCCTGCTGCTGCGGAGTCGGGGCAGTCTGCTTCTCCCACCACAGGGAAAAGGGTAACATCACCTGGGTCTGGGCGCAGTTTCCCCTCCAGGGCAAGGGTACCTAGACCCGGGCTTAGAGTACGCTTGGGGAGTGTGATTGTGTGTACAGTGTCTCTCTATGTCTGTCTCCATGTTGGGTGAGTGTTGAGTAATTGTATATGAGAGCATGAGGGTGGGAATAGATGTTTGTATCTGTGTGTGCCTGTGTGTCTGTGTCTATATGTCAGGTTGGGTATCAGACGCCACCTCTCTGGGGACATCTCAGGCCCTCCAAGGTTTGGAGGCCCATCTCCCCACCACTTCCCCTGCCGGTGGCAGACGCCCTCAGACATCGGTGCGTTGGTGGTTCTTTGTGTCCGGGGTGGGCGCCCAGGTACCCACCGGCTCACTCCTTGGCGGCTGCTTATCGGGGCCTGGAGCCTGGGGCTCGCTCGGGCCACTGGGGGATGGGGTGCCTCGGCCTCTCGGCCCGGGCTCGGTCACTCAGGCACAGCTGGCTGCCGGCGGAGCTCACGGGCACGCCACTGCAACCCCCGGCTTCTGCTCATGGCTGCTGAGTGACCCCTCATCTGGGACTCTCCTCAGCTCTTTCTGGGATAGTGGCGCTGCTGCCCTCTGTTGGTCTTCCTTGGTCTCTTGTGTTCTGGGGGCCTCTGGATGTCTGGAGTTTTGATCTCCTCCATACCTGCTTCATGCCCTGGAGGATGGGGCAGTGGCCCCCCACACCCTCTAGCAGATCATTACATGAAGGAACCTTTTAAAAACAAGCGCGTTCATGCTCACAGGTGCACACACGGGTGATCACACACACAAACTACACCCTTTTTGGCTCCTACCTCAAAGCACACTGTGCGCTGTCGATCTCACGTGCTGCACAATAATGTTTAATATTTAG